>NC_045557.1:3794373-3876873 GCF_009769535.1 Thamnophis elegans | reverse complement strand
TAGAAGCTAAGAAGAACTCATAAAAGAAGCTTACTTGAAAAGCCTTCATCTTCTGTCTTTGGTCTCCAGAAGGAACACAGTAAGTGTCTCATCTGTGGTTTACTTCCACTTTCTCGTTGGCTTGTATCAAGGTTTCAGGTAGGGGGTTCCTAAAGTTCATCCAAGGTTTCGATGGGATGACGCCGGGTGGTGGAATTCCATCCGCCCAGGATTTCTCTGGTGGCTTCCACTGGGCATTCTCCAAATTCTTTCATCGACAATGCTTTGGGAGAGCTCAGGTGGAAACTTGGGGAAAGGGGGGTCCTTCCTAGCTGACTCGGGCTTGATTTATTTCACGGCTTCTCCCCTCCCCCTGAAAAGAGACTCAGAACAGCTTCTGGAAATTCACCATTGGATCAGGGGGAGGGTCCATCTCTCCCTAAAAGACCTAGCACCAAAGGAAAGACGGATGGGGAGAGAGGAGGAAAACTTGATTCCAATCACCAGCTGGAGCCACAAGATCAGGTGGTGGGTTTTTTGGATGGTCAACAGCTTTTTCTCGGTTCTTCTCTATCTACAATCCTCTGTCTCTCTCTATCTTTCTCTCTGTCTCAGTCTCTCTATGTTGTCTCTGTCTATCTCTGTCTTTCTCTGTCTCTCTCACTCTCTCTATTTCTCTCTCTCTTCTTTTTCTCTCTCCCTTTCTCTCTCTCTCTCTCTTCTTTTTCTGTCTCTCTATGTTGTCTGTCTGTCTCTCTCTGTCTCTGTCTTTCTCTGTCTCTCTATCTCTCTCTGTCTCTCTCTGTCTTTGTCTCCATCTCTCTCTTTCTCTCTGTCTCTCTCTGTCTCTCTATCTTTCTCTGTCTCTCTCTATCTCTGTCTCTCTTTTTCTCTCTTTCTCTCTTTCTTTCTCTCTCTCTCTCTTTCTCTCTTTCTCTCTGTCTCTGTCTCTCTTTTTCTGTCTCTCTATGTTGTCTCTGTCTCTCTCTGTCTCTGTCTTTCTCTGTCTCTCTATCTCTCTCTGTCTCTCTGTCTCTCTCCATCTCTCTATCTCTCTCTGTCTCTCTGTCTCCCTCCATCTCTCTTTCTCTCTGTCTCTCTCTCTCTCTGTCTCTCTCTGTCTCTCTCTGTCTCTCTCTTTCTCCCTCTCTTTCTCTCTGTCTCTCTCTTTCTCTGTGTCTCTCTGTCTTTCTCTCTGTCTGTCTCTCTCTCTTTCTGTCTCTCTATGTTGTCTCTGTCTGTCTCTGTCTGTCTCTCTATCTCTCTCTCTCTCCATCTCTCTATCTCTCTCTGTCTCTCTCTGTCTCTCTCTCTTTCTCTCTGTCTCTGTCTCTCTCTCTTTCTCTCTGTCTCTGTCTCTCTCTCTTTCTCTCTGTCTCTGTCTCTCCCTCTCTCTCTTTCTCTCTGTCTCTGTCTCTCTGTCTCTGTCTCTCTGTCACTGTCTGTCTCTCTGTCTCTCTCTCTCTCTGTTTCTCTCCCCCCACTCTCTCTCTCGTATTCTGTTTCTTCCCTACCTGCTCCCAACATGAGTGGGCTGTTGGGTCGCAGGGCTCTTCCCATCATATTAAGATATTTTGACAGAAGGAAGATGCCCTTTGGGTTTAAAGAAAAACTCTCCCCCAAAAACAAAAACGAGGGAAAATACCCGAGAGGAAAGGATTGCAAGTCCCCGTCACTTGCCATTTCTCTTTGCATCAGCTTTTGGGGCGGGGGGGGGGCAGTGAAAAGGCAGAAGGAAAGGTCTTAAGATCTTGGAAAGCAACTTTACTTTTAAAGCCACACTCGGCTCTCTTAAACCAGCCCCTTTCTGTGACAAAGATCATCTCCTGTCCTACTTTTCTTATCCTCGTTTTAAAAACAAAACAAGAAAAAACCCCACAATTAAATGGATTAGCACCATGGGTGGAGATTTAAATAGGATTTGAGGGTTGAAGTGGAAATGAGAAGCATGAGGTGCCTGAGGTATCAAACAGGTGACAAAGGGTGAACCGGATCAAATTAATGAAATTTAGTTCCCTTATTCTCCTCCCGAGCCGAGTTTTTTCCCCTCCTAAGGGGGAGAAGGTGATTTCCGATTTTTCAAACCATATTCGTGAAGCAGGCAATCTTTGATTTAGCCGTGGAGATGCCGGCCTACCCTTGGCTGATGAGTATTCTTGACAAGTTAGTTTTGCCCTGCTTTACGACCTTATATAGCAATAGCAATAGCAGTAGACTTATATACCGCTTCATAGGCCTTTCAGCCCTCTCTGAGCGGTTTACAGAGAGTCAGCATATTGCCCCCAACAATCTGGGTCCTCATTTTACCCACCTCGGAAGGATGGAAGGCTGAGTCAACCCTGAGCCGGTGAGATTTGAACCGCTGACCTGCTGATCTAGCAGTAGCCTGCAGTGCTGCATTTAACCACTGCGCCACCTTGGCTCTAACCTTCCCTTGCCACCGTCGTTCAGTGAATCGCCGCAGTCCTTAAGCTAGTCACACAGTTGTTTATCTGAACCTGGATTCCTCCTAAAACTAGGCTTGTCGGCAGGTTTCAAAATAAAATCAACACAACGGTCCCCGGAACCCTGCCACCGTCATAAGTGTGGATCCATTCTCAAGCGTCTGAATTGGGATTGCGTGAGGCAACGGTCATACATGCAAAAAATGGCCGCTTTTTTCGACGTCGTGCGTTTGAACGCTTACGAAATGTGCTGTTGTAAATCAGGGACTACCGTGTTTCCCCGAAAATAAGACAGGGTCTTATTTACTTTTGATTCCCCCCAAAAAATAAGTGCTTGGCCTTATTTTCAGGGAGGTCTTATTATTTTTGAGGTGCAGGAGGCAGCAAACGGGGTCACCTCATGGTTACTGCTGTGTTGTAATATTTTGGGGGAGGGCTTATTTTTCAGGACTTATTTTTGGGAGGGCTTATTTTTGGGGGAGGGCTTATTTTAACACATGTGCTCAAAAGCCCGATTGGGCTTATTATCCAGGATGTCTTATTTTCAGGGAAACCGGGTACCTGTATACAGGTAGATTTGAACACTTTACCTGAACCTGTTCTGAATGCGCTACTATTTTTCCTCTCTGCAGGCTGAACCGCAATTGGGAACAGGATGTTCTTTCACAAAAAGCTGGGCTGGTTAACCCCCAATGTCGTCTCCAGCCCCATCGATTCTTGCTTCTCGCCCTCCGTGCTGTCCTGTTCGGGGGGCTCACCCTGTCTCGGTTCGAGAACGCCTCCCATTCACAAGGTCTTGAGGATGGCTGGCTTGAAACCTCCGGGACCCCTGTCTGTCACCGGTGAGGGTCTCTCTTCTCCGGCCCCGCAGGGGATTCCCATCATGTTGATGTCCTGCTCGCCTCAGGGCGCAGACCGCAATCCCTGGAATCGGGAGGATTCTGCAATCTGGAAAGAAAGGAATATTTTCACCAAGGAGCTCCCCAGACTTTCTGGGCTATCCTCACAGTGGGCTCCTCCGTGCCAGCCTGACTGCATGGCACCCACGTGCCTCATGAGCTTTCCCGTGTGTCAAGACCCTTGGGGGTCCATGTGCGTCGCCCCCATCAATTTATTTCCTTGTGGCATGCAATTTCCGCTGAGCCCAAACTGTGCTCGTAGGCCCTCGTGCGCTGTAAAGATTTCTACCCCAGGTCCATGTGCCACAAAGGGTAAGAACCTGTGCAACACGGAAACTTCCTTGGCCTCAAAATGTGCCAGCCCTCTCTCGTGCACCGTGAAATCCCCATACATGGCCAAATATGCCAACGGCATCCCGTGTGCCATGGAAATTTTACCGGCCTCAAATTGTGTCAGCCCAGTTTCATGCTCCCCTGAAATTCAGTATGAAGCAAAGGGTGCCACCCTCACGTCCCCGTGTGGCACCAAGGGTGCCAACATCCACCCATGTGATATGGACATTTTACCATCCCCAAACTTTGGCAGCCCAACGCCCTGCGCCACTAAGGGTGCTGGCGTAATTCCGTACGCCACAAAAGGGGCCATTCTCGCGTCCCCATGTGGCACCAAGGGTGGCAACTTCCACCCGTGTGGCATGGAAATTTTACCATCCCCAAACTGTACCAGCCCAGTCTCGTGCGCCACTAAGTGCGTGACGACAATCCCATATGCCACAAAGGGTGCCACCGCTCCATGCGCCTGTGGCACGAAATGTGTGGGTGCAATCCCTACACTGCCCCAGTGTGCTTGCCCAGTTCCTTGTGGCGTTAAGGGTGCGACTGAAGTCCCATCCACTCCTTCCTGGCCCGTCCTTACCCCATGTGCCCCAAACTCCTGTTACAAAGCTCCTGCTTTTACTGTGCCCCAAGTTATACTGAAGTGGGCAGGGAAATGTGGTGTGTCCTGTCCAAATGTCGGCACCCTTTCCGTATCGCAAACTTGCCCCCCACCGGATACAACTTTCGCTAAGAAGTAGGCGTCCCCCTCGACGTAGTTCACCAGCGGAATTCTGGAGACACAGATCCCATTTAGAACCGATAAGACCCTTTCCCCAATTCTTCACTCCATGGAATCTCTGGTGAAAAAGGGAACTTCAACTCCCAGGGTGCATCAGTAGTGGAGAATCCTGGGAACTGTAGTTTTATGAGGTGGTCTGCCGCAGAGAATTCCTAGTCTCTCTTTCGCGGGAAGTCTCGTATATCCTGGGTCTGGTGGCTTTGGTGTCAGGTTCTCCTTTCTCCTCAATCTTCCTTTTGAAAGCACTTCCACGTTCAATAAAACCTGTCCACGACTGTGTGAATTTGTGTTGCTGTTGTTTTGTGGGTTGGGCCCTAGACATACCATTCTACAACTCGGGTCCCGCTATGGGGAGAAAGAAGGGATGGGATTGGCTCAGCGGCTAAGACGCTGGGCTTGTCGATCAGAAAGGTTGGCAGTTCGGCGGTTCGAATCCCAAGCGCCGCGTAACGGAGGGAGCTCCCGTGACTTGTCCCAGCTTCCGCCAACTTAGCAGTTCGAAAGCAGGTAAAAAATGCAAGTAGGAAAATAGGAACCACCTTTGGTGGGAAGGGAACAGCGTTCCATTCGCCTTCGGTGTTGAGTTATGACCATGGAGACGTCCTCGGACAGCACTGGCTTTTCGCCTTTGAAATAGAGATGAGCACTTCCCCCTAGAGTCAGGAACGACTGTGCATTAGGAAACTTTACCTTTACCTTATGAGGAGAAATGAGCAGATATTCGTGACTCCTCATGGCTTCAAAATATGACCTCTGTTCATCAAGGAAGGGGCTGCCCCAAAGCCTGAGTGATACTTTCAGGGTAGGCTGGACTGCAGTGGGGTTTGATATCTCCAAAACCAGAGGAACATCTACAGTTCATAGCAATAGCAATAGCAGTTAGACTTATATACCGCTTCATAGGGCTTTCAGCCCTCTCTAAGCGGTTTACAGAGTCAGCTTATTGCCCCCAACAACAATCCGGGTCCTCATTTTACCCACCTCGGAAGGATGGAAGGCTGAGTCAACCCTGAGCCGGTGAGATTTGAACAGCCGAACTGCAGAACTGCAGTCAGCTGAAGTAGCCTGCAGTGCTACATTTAACCACTGCGCCACCTTGGCTCTTCATGCAGTTCATGAGCTGCATTGTCCCGTCAGTTCCAAGCCACCTGTCCCATCACCCTACGGGGTCCATTTTGAACATGTGAATCTTCTCCACCAACTTTCCACTTCAGCTCTGTCCATATCAGCCTCTCCAAGTTGGTTTTCTCTCTCCTTCCTTCTTCCACACCCCAAACTTACCTTTCAAGACAACTTGCAGAGTGACGACCGTGCCATTTCGTCACCTTTCCCCGGTTCGCACATTTGCACATTGTCGGGTGTGAAAATTGCAACCACAAGCAACAGAGGAAATTAACAGCCCATGGGGGCAATCATTAGCAAACCACAAAGGAGGCGACAGCTCTGGAAGAAACACACAATCGCACAAGGGTGACAAAAATCTTCAATGGGTTGCGGTGGAAAAAAATGTGGTCAGCTTTCTCAGCCCTTTGAGCGATGGGTGTTGGAGGTATGCAGGGCTGTGCTGACTGAGCATTCTTTGCATAAATAAAATAACAATTTCCCAGCATGCCTTGCAGAAAAGGAGCTGGAGACTAAATGCCTCCACATTTTTTTAAAATAAAAAAAAAATAGAATTTTACCAGGCGGATCCCAACCACCAAAAAAAACACAGAATAAAAGTGTATTTTAAAGACACACGGAATGAAAAGTGTATCTTAGGTGCAGAGAACATATACGGAACAGATGCAGAACGAAAGAAATCGTTTGCCAAACAGACGGATTAGCAAAACCTGCTAATCATCAAACTCTTGGATTTGCCCATCAATGTTTCAATTCACTTTAAAGAATCTTCCAGAACTGACAAACGAATTTACCGTATTTTTCAGAGTATATGACACACTTTTCCCCCACTAAAAGAAGGTGAAAATTTGGGTGCGTCTTATACAACAAATATAGCCCTGTCCACCCACCGGCCCCCACCCTTTGGCCTCTGCCTCCCAGCAATTTGCCTCCTTGCAGCAAACGGCAAACAGCCTGTTTCAGCTGCAGCCCAGCCTGGTTAGCACAAGCAGCTGATTGTCAGCTGGATCGGCCTCCCAACCATCAGCTGTTTCAGATTGCAGGGATTGCCACTGCCTATTGCCGCTTCCGCTGGCCCCTTTTTCAGCCACCGCATCCCATTTTTGGCCTCCCCGTGCCCCATTTTCCACCCATTCCAAATGCTGCCCAGAACGGTGTAAAATGGGGTGCATGGAGGTGGCAATAGGCTATGGCAATCCCTGCAGCCTGAAACAGCTGATCGTTGGACGGCCCGACAATCAGCTGCTTATGCTAATCAGGCTGGGCTAGAACTGAAACTGAAATGGGCTGTTTCCTGCAAGGAGGCAAATTGCTGGGAGACAGAGGCAGATTTTTCTCCCCCTTGTTTTCCTCCCCAAAAGCTAGGTGCGTCTTATACTTTGGAGCATCTTATACTCTGAAAAATACAGTATCTGGTGATCGTTGGCACATTAAAAATGTGTGTTTGGAGAGGAAAACATTGTCTGGAAAGGGGTATTTAAAGACACGCGGCGGTGTAACTATGAGTCTAATCTTAAGATTCAGCGATTAGCTGATGTGATGTGAGGTGAACGATGAAGTTCAATTTTCTTCGCTCGCTTGACTCACCCAATCTGATTCCATCTGCCAGTCAACATCTAAGGTCACCATTCCTGGTCTCTGTTGAGGAATGATGAGATATGTAGGGAATGTTTGGCACGCCGTAAATCTCTGTATCAGCTTCCAACCGGCGGCCAAATCACCAGCTACAGTGGGCAACGCTAAGGGTCATGATGCCATTTAGGGATTTTTTTTCTCAGCCATGTCTTCATTTTGGGTAATGAGAGGTTTCACGCGGGAGAATGGCAAATTGCTCGACACCTCTCCTGAAAGGGGCCAGCGGGAAGGAGGCAGCGGGATGAGTTTAATCAAGGTTGGGTTGACTAGTTAAGCTACCCTTGGGCAAAACAAAATGCGTTCGCTACTTCCTTCATTAAAAGATTTTGCAAATACTTTGCACACCTCCGGGCCATCTCTGTTTGTCGGTTGCTAAGTTTCAAGGTTTGTTGAGCCTGAAAATTTGGCTGATGATTTCTTTAAAAAAAAAAGAGAGAGAGAGGTGCTTCCGATCCAACCTCTTCATCTGCCCGCGAGGATATTCGCAGAAAAAAAATAAGGGATGAGTTTGATAAAATGGCATAATATATAGCAAAACAGTATAAGATAAAACAAATATTTTTTATCTATCTATCTATATCTATATATCTCTATCTCTATTTCTATCTATCTATATACATACACACGTGTGTGTGTGTGTGTGTGTGTGTCTGTGTCTGTGTGTCTGTGTATTCCCTGCTCTCTACTCTTCTCTCTACTCCCATGCCCATCATCCCTGCCTTCTCCCTTCTTATTTGTTTCCAGAAGGTAAGTCATATAGATACCAACTTTGGTCAAAATTGCTCGAGAGGTTCCAGAGTTATGCTGGAACATACATACATGCATGCATGCATACATACATACATACATACATACATACATACATACATACGAGAGAGAGAGAGAGAGATGATAGATAGATAGATAGATAGATAGATAGATAGATAGATAGATAGATAGATAGATAGATAGATAGATGATAGATAGATAGATAGATAGATAGATAGATAGATAGATAGATAGATAGATAGATAGATAGACAACACAAGACAAGACATTAGATAGATAGATAGATAGATAGATAGATAGATAGATAGATAGATAGATAGATAGATAGATAGATAGATAGAAAGAATAAGATGAGATGAGATGAGATGAGATGATGATAAGATAAGATAAGATAAGATGATAGATGAGATAGGTAGGTAGGTAGGTAGGTAGGTAGGTAGGTAGGTAGGTAGGTAGGTAGGTAGGTAGATAGAGATAGAGATAGAGAGATAGAGATAGAGATAGAGAGAGAGAGAGAGAGAGAGAGAGAGAGAGAGAGATAATACTATTTTTATCTTGTAATATTGCAAGCTGCCCAGACTCATCAAGTTGAGAAGCTAACAAATTTTAAAATAAATAAATAAAATTCCTGAACCAACATTCGTTCTTCATTCATTCTCTTGTTCATCCATTCATTCATGCAATCAACCAACCAATCGATCAATTATCAATCCCTTTCTATAGCCCAGAATCCTGTCCCCAATTACGTGTCGGTCAGCGGAAGGACATCCCAGACAGAGGAAACTTTATCTTCTGGGGAGGGGGGGAAACATTGCCAAGCCTGCATTCGTAATTGATTTATTTCTAGAATGCATTTACTCCCCTAGCTCACCGTGGGGCTGTTCTAGGGGGCTTACATAATCAATCGAAGTAGGTATTGTGGAAGATACTTTATCCAGATCTCTTTCCTGCACTCCGAGGAGAACGGGAAGACCAAAATGGAAGCGCCGGATGAAGAACTGGGTTGATGGCCACTAGCCTTTGAAGATAGTGAAGTTCTCCGGAAGATACCGTGAGTAATCAACATTGGTTTAGTGCCCTGTGGTCTTCTCCTTTCCAATTAAGCACATTCCACATTTGTGGTAATGAAGCTTTGGAGTAATTGAAGGGTCACCGAAAATTGAATTCTTTCTACGTCGCCCTGGGCTCCTAATCTCCGGATCCCCGTGTTCTTAAGAACCATATAAAAAGGATTAGGTCCTCCCAGATGGCCATTCCATGCTTGGTTCATCGACAACTCGCTTGTATCAATACCGATCCAGGTAAGTGTGTTGGGATCTACTGGGGAAATCTTTACTTTCCTGCATCATCTACTTGACCATCCTCACAGGACCATGGATGGATGTCAATGGACAATCGTTTTGGGGATGAACCGACAGCGTTGTCCTTGAGAACGAAGAAGTTTTGGGAGACACCACCTTACTGCAGTTGGGTTTGAGACCTTTCTGGAACCTTCCTCTTGCAATCTGACCAACAGAACCTTGGTTTGGGATGTTTCGGGAGAGACAACTGTGGACATTTTTGGTGGAAATGTTTAACCTGGTGGATGGAGGAGAAGATGAGCAGGGGAGGAAGGAGAGCTTCCAAAGAGGCACAGAAGAATGGTAGATGTTCTTCTCAAGGAATCCGTATTAGCTTTGCTTGGAATTGTGACCCCCTGGAGCAATTCATTTGAGATTGCTAACTATAGCTTGCAAGAGGAAAGCCGGGATAAATTGCTTTGGTACTTGTTCCTGTCAATTTGGAAGTTACTCTAGTCATCTAAAGATGTTCTGGTTTGGGCACCAGCTCTATAACCAAGGTAGTCCTCAACTTACAACCATAATTGGTTACGGTTCTGGCATGGACTCCAGCTTCTCTTATCTTTCTCTTGTTCATAAAGATCCTAAAGGGTAAATCTGTATTCCTACTGCCAAGAGTTTGATCCTGACTGGTTCAAGGTTGACTCAGCCTTCCATCGTTCCGAGGTTGGTGAAATGAGGACCCAGGTGGTTTGCTGACTCCGTAGACTGCTTAGAGAGCGCTGTAAAGGGCTGTGAGGCAGTATATAAGTCTAAGTACTATTGCTAACCACTTCATATCTTCACGGCGTCCCCTGGTTTGGCTCCTCCTCCAGACCTGACAGAATTAGGAAGAAATGTTGGTGATGATTTGTGACCACTGGGGGGGGGGGGAAGAGCACTGCTAACAAAAAAAAGCACACAAAAATGTTAGTAGAAAAATAGGGACCATCTTTGGTAGGAAGTTTACAGTGTTTTATGCGCCTTCGGCGTTGAATCATTCCGGCCACATGACCACGGAGACGTCTTCGGACAACGCTGGCTCTTCGGCTTTGAAACGGAGATGAGCACCACCCCCTAGAGTCGGGAACGACTAGCACCAATATGCGAGGGGAACCTTTACCTTTACCTAACCAACCTCTGTCCCTTTTTTTCAGGCAACCGTAAGGATGACTCACCAGTGCAAACTCCCTCCTGAGCTCCCAGCATGCCTGAAGATTGGCACCAAATCAAGCTCACAGACCAAATCGGGGAGCAGCTCAGCCTGTTCCTGTTGCTGCGGGATACCCGTGTCGACCGCACCTCCCTCCCCTCCTCCTCAAACGGTGACCGTTTGTGCCATCCCGGCCCCGGCCCCTGCTCCGACTCAGTCCGTTACTTGCTGTGGGTTCCCCGTACAGTCCACCAGCTCTCCCCCTCCTCAAACGGTCTCGATCTGCGCTGTCCCGGCCCAGGCCCCTGCCCCGACTCAGTCTGTCACTTGCTGCGGGTTCCCCGTACAGTCCACCAGCTCTCCCCCGCCTCAAACGGTCTCGATTTGCGCTGTCCCGGCCCAGGCCCCTGTTCCGACTCAGTCTGTCACTTGCTGTGGGATCCCCTTGCAGACCAAATCCTCCACACCGCTGCCGCAAACTTATACCATCTGCATCCCAGCGCAGGCTGCGGCTCCATCGCAGAGTCAGTGTGTCTCTTGCTGCGGGATCCCCGTACAGGCCTCTAAGCCTGCCCCTACCCAAACGCTGACTATCTGTGCTGTCCCCGCACCTGCCCCGGCCCCTCCCTCTTGCGTGCCCGTAACTCTACATCTTGTGCAACCCGCGGCTGCCCCTGCCCCGTCGTGCGTGTGTTGCAGGGCCTGTAATTGTTCCTAAGACGAGCTCAGGAATGGAAGGACCACCCCCGACTCGACACGGAACATTCTTTCTCCTTGCTCTGCGTTTCTCTTCTCTTTTTCGCTTCTCGTTTCAAGGACCTCCTTCCCTGGTCACGTGCCCACCAACTATCTTAAGCCCCCGTATCATCCTGACAACTGATAGGGGTCCACTTTAAGGAAGGAGGGGAAGGGTTAAGCTGTGTTCGCTTTCATCCTCCTTGGCCGCGGTGTCCCTACGAAGCCACAACGACATCTGAATCGCAGTCCGTTGTGTGAGTGACGTTGTCAGAGTGATGACATGGATGTGATGACGTCGTCGTGCCCACTGCTCATTTTGGGAACAATCTCAGCTGCGAGGGCACAAATTGTGTCACGAGCCCCAGGACATTGTCAGAAGCGAGTCCTCGTTCTTCCCTACACTGCGCCATATGGGATCATATTATTTCTCTTCAAACATCATTGTCTCCTTCTTACCGCCTAAAATATTTCCTGAAGCAAATAAAAGGCTGTAAAAAAAAAAAAAACACAAAACCTGTGTTGTGTTTGTGGTCAACTTGTTTAACGAGAGAGTCATTCAACCCAAGGGAAGGATGGAAGGTTGAACCTTGGAACACATTGGAGATGAACAGGAAGTTGTGGGGAGGGAAATCTAATCGGGGAAGTTGTTGTGGCCCAGAGCTGGCAGCAGATTCGGAGAGTGAGGAGGGTTGGGGAGGAAGATGGGCCAGTCCTGGAGTCTGGGGAAGGCTCGGAGGAGGGCTCTGTGTCAGAGGCAGAGAGGGGGATGAGGCCGTATGCCAGTTATCAGCTGCCTTCAGAGTCAGACATCAGTGGGGCAGAAGAGCAGCTGGAGCTTGTTCCCAGTGTGCGCATGCGCAGAGTTGCCAGACACAAAGGGAACAGCTAAAGAACGAGTTGACTTGGGAGTAGGGCCACAGGTGGATGGTGAATGGCCCCTCCCAGAGGAAATAAAAGAGGAGCGACAGGGGAGTGGAGTTTGCAGGAGACCATTAGTTCGCTTAATTGGTTCGTGACTCTCCGAGACTCCTGGCCAAGTTCTGCAGAGATCGGCCTGGCAGCTCTCCAAGCCAGAGAAGGTCTGTGACCATAAATCCTCCCTCGTAAGACTTCCAGGATGTGAATGAGCAGAATTCACAGTCAATTATTAAAAGGGGTTTTTGTCCGAACAAGGAGTCTTGGAAATTTGTTCTCAGCAAAGAATGATATGAAGGTGTTACTCCCGATAGATCTACATTAGTCATTGTGGTGCGAAGAATGCAGCATCACCCTAACGTTGTGACACCTGACACAAGGTCATAATCATGCAACAGCCACCCGGGCTTTGTCAGGAGTCACCCAAGGCTCTTCAAAGTCGGTTTCCCGGGGCCATGGTGCCATTTGCAATTCCGATGGGGAAACCAAATAGGTTTCCGGAATCCGTTGAGTGTTTTGAAGGCCAGAAGAATGTCATCTACTCTTGAGAACTTTGCTGTGGATCCACCCATTGGATGACAGAGCAAATTCCACTCGTGGAGACTCCAGGTCCCTCATGAATTGATGGGTCACGCCGCTAAATTCCCTTCATTTTTATTTGCCAAAAAGAATGACTCAGTGAATTTACTTTATTCAATTTCGTCATCGGAAACTTCCTTTATTTTTCTGATGTACTTCATCACATGCTCTCAAGTTAGAAGCAGGTCATTTATTGAAAGGGGGGAAATTAGCAAACCCTAAAATCCGCAGCTAAAGCCAGGGTGATTGTTTAAGAAGCTCCAAACAAATTTCTTCTGTTTTATCCAGCTCTCCGTCTATTTAGTCATCACTTTTATAATATTTGTCATATAATATTATTTTATTATACAGCTCATTATCTTTAGATCTTATATTAATTGTTTTTTTTCCTGTTTTATATACGTAGATAGATGACTATTGCATATACACAGGTGAACTGCTTTATATATGTAGATGACTGTGACAATTCTATTATTAAGTAGTTTACTGTATCTTACGGCTGTAATAAACAATTTGATTGATGGCTTGACTAATAATCGTGACCTTAGATCACAAATAGAGAGAGAGAGAGATCAAGTTAGAACATCACAATCAAAAATCTTCTCCTCCAAACTTACCAATAAATTCTTCCAATGGATGAGGATTCTTAGTTGATTATGCAATTTGTTGGATTAATTTTGTCCCAAATGTGCTTTTTTTTTTTTTTCAAAAGACAACTGGACTTGGTTTCTTTTTTCTTGAAGAGGTTTCACTTCTCAGCCAAGAAGCTTCTTCTGTTCTGGATGAATGGTGGCGGATGGATGGGTTTATATTGTTTAGCAGTCATCTCTTCGTTAGCGCTTTGTCGGAGAGTCACTGAGGCCGCTCGGAGGCCACGGATAAACTTCCAAGTGGCCTCAACGACTCTCAGAAAGATTTATACCGGTAGTCCTCAAATTACAACCAAGTCTGAGCCCAAAATTTTCTGTTTGCTAAGTAAGGCATTTGTTAAGTGAATTTTACTACTTTTCTTGCTACCGTTGTTAAGCGAATCACTGCAGTTGTTAAAGTTAATGACATGGTTGTTAAGCAAATCTGGCTTGCTTGTCAGAAGGACACCCCGCACACTGAAACCGTCATAAGTATGAGTCACTTGCCAAGCGGCTGAATTTTGATCACACACAAGTGGAGATGCTGCAACTTTATATAAGCGTGAAAAAGTCATGCCGGCCACATGACCACGGAGACGTCTTCGGACAGTGCTGGCTCTTCGGCTTTGAAACGGAGATGAGCAGCGCCCCCTAGAGTCGGGAACGACTAGCAGATACATGCAAGGGGAACATTTACCTTTACCTAAGCTTAAACTCTCAGCGGTTCCTCCCCATGCACCTCTGTTTCAACCTCCCCCCGCTACCCAAAACTGTTAAAACAGCGCTATTTTAAATTGGTGGCCACAAAATGCAGCTCTTCCAAAATTTGGGAGTGGCGCCAAGCCCTGCCGTCAAATCTTCAACTTTTAATGTGACAGCTACGGGAGTGACTTAGCGCTGAGCCAGTCATGCATTCCCTTGACTTTGCTTTTAAAGAGATCTGCATGCAGATTTAATTCGATGCCATTTAAAGTTCAGCCAAACCTGTTTCTTTTTCTCTTCTTTTCTTTTCAAGCTGGTCGCGCCTAGGCTTTTATGCCAAGCAGTCAAAATCCAAAACCCCGGTTTGCAGACTCAGAAAAATTTGATCCAGCTTTTAAGTTGGGCCCTGACACGTCTATCTCTGTTAAATATCTGGTTTATTGTTCCGGGGGTGTATAACTGAATGCACGCCCTTGGGGAGCAGCGTTCTAATGGTTTCCTGAAGTAAAGCATTGAAAACTGCAAAAAAAACAAAAATGCTATTTAATGACAGGCTGTGGTTTTTTTTTCTTCCTCTCTTAGATTTTTTTTCTTCTCCCCATTGAGTTTGACTTCTGCTATAGGCAAAAGTCAGAATCTGGTCAAAAGAGAAGAGATGAAACAGATGACATTGTTATCCAGGACAAAACCAACACTCGACTTTGTAAAATTATTATAATTGTTATTTTGCTAGATTCTAAGAACGTTGACTGCCTCTCCTTCCAATTAGATGTTCTTTCAATTAGGTTTAGTCGAAGAGAAAGATCCATGAATTGAGTGCATTCTATGCATCCATAAGTCCTTTGAACTATTATTATTATTATCTCTTTTATTCATTAAACATGAAAGTCAAATGAACATTTAAAAATGTGTCACAAATACCATCGACTGGTACTAATGGTTGATGCAGGTTGCTGCCAGCGTCCCAGATATCAACCAAGTATTATATTATTATACAATTGTATCACAGCGGCCAGTTGTTTCGCCGGATTTGGCATCGGTTAGTAGTCGGGCCCCACCCAGGGGCCTAGGACGTCGTAACGTATTTTCGTCATATGCGTGCAGATCCAAGCAGTGCGGCTTTTTGCATTTGACTGATGGTGATTTTGTCAATTTTTAACTGTTTTAAATGTAATTCCAGTGCTTTTGGAATAGCACCCAGTGTGCCAATTACCACTGGAATTACCACTGCTGGTTTGTGCCATAATCGTTGAATTCGGTGAACACACTCGGTCAATAAAGAATTCTATTCTATTCTTTTACAAAGAATAAAACTAGAAGTAGCAAAAACCAGGAAGTGAGAATCAAAGCTACACACACACACACACACACACACACACACACACGTTTTTCCTGTGGTTACACAGGAATGGTGACTGATGGTGACTAGAAATGTGAGTCCCGTTGCCGATGTTGTGCCACATTTTAATCATTTGCGACACACATCCGCTTCGGCTCAACTTGAGCAATAAGATGCTGGCGGTTTCATGCATATATGTGCATTTCCTAATGGCCAAAGTCAACTTATTTGACTCCACATACATAAAATATCAGCCGGCAGCTAATTTCCAGAATGAGGTTCTAAGGTGGATTGAGACCCCCCCCTAGTTATCTTCTAACTGAGCCCCCCAAAAGCTACAAAACTTCCCAAGCATGGGGGTCACAAACATTCCCAACCGAAGGTCTTTGTGGTTGAAATTAAGAGCAACAGGACTTCAAGCAATCCGAATGGAGCTGGAAGGGACCTTGGAGGTCTTCTAGTCCAGCCCCCTGCTCAAGCAGGAGACCCTAGACCATTTCAGATGAGTGACTGTCCAGGCTCTTCTTAAAAACCTCCAATGATGAAGCACTACATCATCTTCGTTCCACTGGTTCATTGTTAACTGTTAGAATCCCAGGTTCCTTCTCTCCTTGATTTAGATGAGGGTCTTCAAAAAAATTAACTCATTCTGGGTGTTTCTGTCAGGCCTGGAAGCTACATTTGCCTGTTGAATTTCAGGCCTGCTGCACTTTCTACTGTGGGAGAATGAGAGGGGGGATTCTATGGAGTTGGGTGATATGTAGCCATAATAACATTCTTCTTAGAAAGCCAAGGTCATCTTTGTCTCGGCACCTGGTGCACACTGGATGGGACGAATCCGTCTTCGTGGCAATGGAAGATTGGACTATGTGATAGATTTGTGAAAGTTGGGGTAAGATCTTGAACTTTCAACTTGGGTGGGAAAACCTGGAAGTTTCCCCAGATGTGCCAACTTGGCTCTCTTCATCAACTGGAATTTTGAGGAACCTCGGATTCTTCTTTTATTTTGGATGCTATTTGGAACCCTGAAATTTTCTTAGCTAGCCCAGCCCCTTCGTTGCTTCCACGCAGAGGTGGGTTCCTACCAGTTCTCACCTATCCGATAGAACCGGTTCGTCAAATCTACCGAACCAGTTAGAAGAGGTTCCACCAGTGGACCTGGAAAGCAGGCCACACCTACAAGAAGAGGTTCCGAAAATTTTTGAAACCCACCACTGCTTCCACGTGCCTGAACCTTGTCTCAGAAGACCAGGCCACAATGTCTCCCACTCCACATGTATGAACCTTCTCATTAGGACTTCCGCTCACTCCAAATTAATGAGGCCGGTCAGTCAGCAATTTGAAGAGCACTAGGTGGAATTCATTGGGACTCTCCTAACCACACATTTCTCTTTTGCCTGGGGCAACTTCCTGGAGGACAGTCGGCTCCAAGCCATATAAAAGAGACCAGATCTGAACGTGTCCTTCAAGAGAACATCAGGTTCCTGGAAACTTCCTGCCGCTCACCAACCACTGCGGTAAGTGTCTCCTTCTTGCTCTCCATCTTCTGCAGAAGATGTCCATCTCAGAAGGCATCTTTAGCAAGCAAGGACCTTCCTTGGATTTGGCCATCAAGTAGTGGCGAGGGAGGCAGAACATGGTTGGGAAGAGTCAAGGTAGCAATCTTCTCCGGCGTCTTCAGGGCAGTTTATGGTGCTTAGACAGAAAGGAATGAGGGATCAACCCAGCCCTTGATGATGCCGGAGAAAGCAATCTCTTAAATGATGGAGAATTACAGGGAGGAAAGAAAGGACTGAAACAGAGGGAAGACACACAAGGGAGGTGGATTTGGTTGGAGGAGACATCCCCAGAAGGTGGGGAGGAGAAGTGAAGATTGAAGAAAGATGGAGAGAGGATAACCAGGGCGTAGAAAATAGCAATAGCAATAGCAGTTAGACTTATATACCGCTTCATGGGGCTTTCAGCCTTCTCTAAGTGGTTTACAGAGTCAGCATATTGCCCCCAACAACAATCCGGGTCCTGATTTTACCCACCTCGGAAGGATGGAAGGCTGAGTCAACCTTGAGCCGGTGAGATTTGAACCGCCGAACTGCAGATAGCAGTCAGCTGAAGTGGCCTGCAGTACTGCACCCTAACCACTGCGCCACCTCAGCTCAGTAAGGAAAAGATTCCCTTCGCACATCTGCGCTAGTCGTTCCCGACCATAGGGGGCACTGCTCATCTCCGTTTCAAAGCCGAAGAGCCAGTGTTGTCCGAAGACGTCTCCGTGGGTCATGTGGTCGGCATGACTCAACGCCGAAGGTGCACGGAATGCTGTTCCCTTCCCACCAAAGGTGGCTCCTATTTTCCTACTTGCATTTTTATACCTGCTTTCGAACTGCCAGGTTGGCAGAAGCTGGGACAGGTCACGGGAGCTCACTCCGTTAGGTGGTGCTAGGGATTCGAACCGTCAATCTTTCTGATCGACAAGCTCAGCGTCTTAGCCACTTGAGCCACCACGTCCCCTGTAGGGAAGTAGAGTGGGGAGATCTGATTGTGAGGAAATCTTCACACTCACCTCGGTGGAAACCTAAGGGGCCATCTCTGTTGGCATGATGTGAAGTTAAGAGTTGGCATAAGACGGATCAGCTAGAGCAACAAGGAGAACATTTGAGGCCGGAGATGCCTCCAACATGATTCTCCTCCAAGACTCTAGAACAGGAAGGATGGAATGGTCTCCCTTGTAGAAAGGTGTCAGAAATGATGATAATTGTGTTGTGTTTTTAGATGATGTGAGTTCCTATCGTTGGATTAGATGGCTCCAGAAGGTTTTTTTCCAGCTATTTCCTAGCCGATCATTGTGTATAAATACAAAGAAGACAATTAGGAAAAAGTATCGTTGAAACTTCCCACCGAAAGCCTTCAGCCAAAAACTCACTGAAATGGAACGCATTTTAAGGGGCATCCGTAGGAGTTTCCCCCAAATATATTTATCTTACAATATTCATACCAGAGATTTAATCAGGCCTAGCAAACCAGTTTTTACGTCCCTCACTTTAATCCTTCTTTCGGTTTTCTTCCGGGAATGTTAGCGGATTGCAAAGCCTCTCCCAGCGGCTGGAAAATAACTCATTCATCCGCGGTAAATGGTGTTTTGCGAATTCAGCTCTTCTCGCGCCGTGTGGGGCCTCTTTGATCCAATGGGATTATTCCTGAGTCGACAGGGTTGAGGGTTGAGCAGGGGGTTGGACTAGAAGACCTCCAAGGTCCCTTTCCAATGCTGTTATTCCCTGAAAATAAGACCTCCCTGGATAATAAGCCCAATCGGGCTTTTGAGCACATGCACTGAAATAAGCCCTCCCCCAAAAATAATCCCTCCCCAAAAACATTGCAGCACAGCAGCAGCCACGAGGTGACCACGCTCGCCGTCTCCTGCACCCCAAAAATAATAAGACCTCCCCGAAAATAAGGCCAAGCGCTTATTTCGGGGGGTCAAAAGAATTTTCGGGGAAAGACGGTATTGAGATTAGGAGAATGTTCCATGTTCCTCTGCAGAGAGAAAATCTGCTTGGGTTTTTCTTTAACCGGGTGAGATCCACCTTGGGGAGGTCTCGTCCTCGCGTTCAAAACAGCCAATTTTCACCATTTTGGAAAGGTTTTTGGGGGGCTGGGGAAATGCCCGCGTGGGCAAGACTGGGCTGGTTTTTGGGGAAACACGGGAGTTCTGTCATGAGGTTCCAAAGGAAGAATTCTGAAACATCTGATTTTCTGGTTTTCCTTTTGCAGAACAAGCCAACTTCCTGCCCCCCGATGTCTTATCAGTGCAAGCAACCTTGCCTCCCTCCCCCCTGCCTGAAGGGCGCCACCGTCTGTGTGGGTCCCGGCACCACCGTCTGCGTCTCCCCAACGCAGGGCCAGAGCGTTGAAGTCTGCGCCTCTCCCACCGACGCCATCTGCGTGACCCAAGGCCAAGGTCCGGGCCAGTGCGCCAAAATTTGCCACGATAGTTGCGGATCCGTGGTCGTCACTCCGGTGCAGACCCAGGGCTTCGCCCCCTGCGCCACCACCATCTCGGTGAGCCAGAACCAGGGGCAAAATAGTGCCGTGTGCATCCCCCAACCTCAGGGCTGCCAGTGCGCAGCCTGCTGTGGATCTGTGGCCCCCATCCAGACCCAAGGCGGCTGTGCCCCCATCCAGACCCAAGGCGGCTGTGCCCCCATCCAGACCCAAGGCGGCTGTGCCCCCATCCAGACCCAAGGCGGCTGTGCCCCCATCCAGACCCAAGGCGGCTGTGCCCCCATCCAGACCCAAGGCGGCTGTGCCCCCATCCAGACCCAAGGCGGCTGTGCCCCCATCTGCGCTTCCCCTGTCTGCGTCTCCCCCGCCGCGGTGGTCTGCCAGGACCCCTGTGGCAATGTCTGCGTCGCCTCCAAGGGGGCCACCAAGTGTGCCACGAAATGCGCCGCACCCGGAACCGTGGTTTGCGTGGATCCCTGCGAGGGCGTGAAGTGTGTGAAAAATTGCGACGAGACGGTCTGCGTGAAGAAGTGCCAGCCGGTGAGCGTGAACCAGTGCAACGTGAAGAAATGCTGAACACGTACAGACGCAGCCCGACTTCAAAGTGTGGAGTGTGGGTGGGCCAACTCCTTCGACAGAGGCTGAATTCCTTCTTCGGCGAATTTTGCCCTAGTTCCTTCTTTTGACACACACACACCCCACAAGAGAAGGGGGTTTTTTTTGGCACACACATTTACAGTTTCTCTGCTCGCCACTTTTGCCGCATCCTGGGGTTGCAATTTCTGCCTCCGGGTCTTCTGAAGGATCCCCCTATTTCATTGTGGGGGAGGGGATCTTTTTTAAAAAATTGCTAGTGGACGGGCAGACTTTCTCTCCTCTTCCTATCCCTTCCCTGCTCATCCAGAGCAAATAAAAGCAGTTGAAAGAATCTTTGCTGGTGCGTTCTGAAATCCTTCAAAGGACTGGCACGTATTTCAGTGCCCATAAGGAAAGGATGGATGGATGGATGGATGGATGGATGGGAGGGAGGGAGGGAGGGAGGGAGGGAGGGAGGGAAGGGTGGGTGGGATGGATGGATGGGGGATGGGTGGGTGGATGAATGACAATGGAAATCAAACAGACAGATAGGTAATAGCTAGATAGAGGATGGGGGGATATAAATGACCAACAAACAGACAGAAAAATAACTGGATAGAGGGAAGACTTAGATGATAGATTTATTTAGATGAAAGGGGAGGGAAGGGAAAAGAAGATGGGAGGGAGGGAGAGAGGGAAGAACGAAGGAAAAAGAAGGAAAAGGATTAGAGGGGAAGTGAAGAGGGGAAGAATGGAGGAAGGGAGGATTAGCGGGGAAGGTAAGATGGGAGGGAGGAAAAGAAGGAAGGATTAGAGGGGAAGGGAAGATGGGAAGAATGGAGGGAGGGAGGATTAGAGGGGAAGGGAAGATGGGAGGGAGGGAAAGAAGGGAGGAAGAAAGGAAGGAAAGATTAGAAAGGAAGGAAAGGGGAGGAAAAGGAAGGGAAGATTAGAGGGGAAGGGAAGATGGGAAGAATGGAGGGAGGGAGGATTAGAGGGGAAGGGAAGATGGGAAAGAGGAAAAGAAGGAAGGATTAGAGGGGAAGGGAAGATGGGAAGAATGGAGGGAGGGAAGATTAGAGGGGAAAGGAAGATGGGAGGGAGGCAAAGAAGGAAGGATTAGAGGGGAAGGGAAGATGGGAAGAATGGAGGGAGGGAGGATTAGAGGGAAAGGGAAGATGGGAAGAATGGAGGGAGGGAGGATTAGAGGGAAAGGGAAGATGGGAAGAATGGAGGGAGGGAGGATTAGAGGGGAAGGGAAGATGGGAGGGAGGCAAAGAAGGAAGGATTAGAGGGGAAGGGAAGATGGGAAGAATGGAGGGAGGGAAGATTAGAGGGGAAAGGAAGATGGGAGGGAGGAAAAGAAGGAAGGATTAGAGGGGAAGGGAAGATGGGAAGAATGGAGGGAGGGAGGATTAGAGGGGAAGGGAAGATGGGAGGGAGGAAAAGAAGGAAGGATTAGAGGGGAAGGGAAGATGGGAAGAATGGAGGGAGGGAGGATTAGAGGGGAAGGGAAGATGGGAGGGAGGCAAAGAAGGAAGGATTAGAGGGGAAGGGAAGATGGGAAGAATGGAGGGAGGGAGGATTAGAGGGGAAGGGAAGATGGGAGGGAGGAAAAGAAGGAAGGATTAGAGGGGAAGGGAAGATGGGAAGAATGGAGGGAGGGAGGATTAGAGGGGAAGGGAAGATGGGAGGGAGGAAAAGAAGGAAGGATTAGAGGGGAAGGGAAGATGGGAAGAATGGAGGGAGGGAGGATTAGAGGGGAAGGGAAGATGGGAGGGAGGCAAAGAAGGAAGGATTAGAGGGGAAGGGAAGATGGGAAGAATGGAGGGAGGGAAGATTAGAGGGGAAAGGAAGATGGGAGGGAGGGAAAGAAGGAAGGAAGGATTAGAGAGGAAGGAAGGGCAAGATGGGAGGGAGGGAGGGAGGGGGGATGGCAGAAGGAAGGCTTCTATACGCCATGCTTAATTTAATCAGTCTGAGATTGAGACGGGCGGTTGCTAAATTTGATATATAAATAAGTCAAGTTTGTGATTTATTAATAGGCTCAACTTGCCTATTATGCAAACTAAGTTCATTTGAACTCAGGTGCATTATGTAGATCCAGAAAATGACTGCGTTCAGGTCAAACCACGTTTCCTTGCGAGGAAGAACAACTGATGAATATTGAAAATGTCTCCCTGTGGGGGATAGTTAAGAAAATTTTTCACAAACCTCGTTTCTGGGGGAAGTTTGTTGGAAGGAAACGAAGCGTCTTGAAAACCCCACTAAGATCCATTTAAAAGAGATCCTTCTTTCTTTGCTCAAGCTAGAAAGCCGTTGCAGAGAACGGGATCGAACTGGGAACGTGAGTTGAAGAATGGGGGGGGGGGCTTCTTGGTATTTTTCCTTGGCCCTGTCGTGGTGAGTCTGGGGAAGGCTCAGGCGTGGGCTCTGTGTCGGAGGCAGAGAGGGGGCCAGGGCCACCTGGGAGTTATACACCGCTTCCGCAGCCTCTGGAATCTGACATCAGCGAGGCAGAAGAACAGGGGGAGCCTGTTCCCAGGGCCCGCCTGCGCAGAGCTGCCAGAAGGCGAGAACAATTAAGAAAAAAGGGGGTGACTCGGGAGTCAGGCTTGGAAATGATTCTCCCTTCCCATAAGAGCAAACAAAGACGTGAGCCTTTGCAGGAAGCCATTAGTTCATCTAGTCGGTTCAAGCTCTGAGACTTTCTGTTTGACTCTGTGCTAAGTTCGGTCTTGCAAAACTGTTCTGACGCCCCCCCTCTTCCCACACCAACACACTCCGAGTCAAAGATACTTTCCGGAATTTATTAACAGACAGACAGGTCCTTGGCAGCAAACCGGCACAGATAAGCCGGGGCAGCAATCCAGCCTGCCAAGCTCACAATTCTATTCTCCAACATTAGTTCCTGCGTTGACTTCTGCAAGAGGGGCGTGTGCACAAGCAGTCTTTTTTATAGTCTGGAGTGGAGCCTAATGACCACCAGCTGAGTGCTATCACCTCCTGTATCTGCGCAATTGTTCCTGATGCCTATTGGCTCTTTGATGCCGGGCATCCAGGAACAACTCACTGCTGGCATCCGGATCACTCTCCCTTGTCTCTTCCCCACTGGTCCAAGGCTCAGGCGCCTCCTGGTGGCCAACCAGTCTCTCTGCACCCTGCTCAGAGTCGGAACCCTGTCCAGGGTCCTCCACATCCTCCAGAGCCGACTCATAGGGCCCCTCGCTGTCAGAGGGGCCCAACAGGCAGTTACCGTAAACAGTGCAAAAAAGATGAGGCTAGAAACAACACCAGAATGTTTCCTTCCTGTCTTCCTTACAGGATTAGCCCTGTAAAGTAGAAAAAAAACAAAATAAGATTTCTTCCAACCACCAGTTCTCCGAACTGCTTAGAACGTTACCAACCAGTTCTCCCGAATAGGTGCGAACCGGCTGAATCCCACCACTGCCCCTCATCCATCTTTCCTCTGATGCTGTGTCTTTCGGACGGATTCCAAAAACCGGGATGATGATTGGATGAAGCGTCAGCTGAAGCTATTCGGGTCAATCAATCTGGGAGAATCAGACGGGCGTTGCTACCCATCTTCCTGGCGTGTCCCCTACCGGCGTCAAAGTAAGCGTTTCTGAAAGGACCGCCCTACTACTTTTGAGTGACAGCCAGGGGATTCCTTGAAAGGATTTGCATGAGGAATAACATCCTACGCCAAGTCCTCTCCCCGCCTGTAATATTAGGCACGGTTTTTTTTAATAGCTGGTCTAATTTGGGAATTAAAGGCGTGGGCGGGGCCGAGACGACGGAGCGGCGGAAAAATTGCTATCTCTCGGTATTAAAAAAGAGCTCGTCACATCTCTCGGCAAACCTCCGTGGCTCCTGCATCTCTCCAGGGCGTTGCGAGAGTTCGGTAAGTCTCGTCTTGACTTGGGAAGGTTGATATACTATATATTTTTCTTCGTTTCTCCTCTTGCATTTGAAGGACGATTCTGAGAACCGTCTTTGGACTCTTTCCCGTGTGGGTTGTGGGAAAATAACTCCCTTTGTGGGTTTCCGGATGGAGTCGGATGCCCTCTGTGCCTGGGTCAGCCTTCGCAGCCTTATGGGGCTTTGGGTCCCTGAGCTCGGCACTGACAACCCAGGGGAAAGGGTGGGCTTTGGGGGAACACCGAGCGCAAAGGGGTGGCGGGTTTCGCACCAAAGCCTGGCCGCTGGTCGTGGTCTGCTGGGTTTTTGGTCTGCCGTGAATTTTGCCGATTGTTTTGAAATGTCTTTGGGGAGGATTGCGGGGATCAGGCAGAGAGAGGGAGAGGGGCTAGAGGGATGGGGGGCTGCCTGCCTTGTTTTCTTATCCGTCTTTCTCACTCCCTTCATTCTCTCGCTTCTTTTTTTCCTATCTTTCTTCCTTCCACTGCTTTTCTTTCTTTCCTTCTTGTTTCTTTCTTTCCTTCTTTCATCCTTCATTGATTTTCTTTTTTCTGCCTGCCTGACTTCCTTCCTCTACTTTTCCCTTCCTCCTTTCTTTTCTTTCTTCCCTCCTTCTTCCCTGCTTGTCTTTTCTTCCTTCCTTCCTCTGCCTTTCTTTCTTTCCTTCATCCTTCCTTTGCTTTTCGCTTTCTTCGTTGTTTCCTTCCTTTCTTCCTTCCTTCCCCCTTTCCTTCCTTCTTTCCTTCCTTTGCCTTTCTTGCTTTCTTTCATTCTCCCTTTGCTTTTCTCTCTTTCTTTGTTGTTTCCCTTTCTTCCTTCCCTTTTCCCCCTTCCTTCCTTCCTTCCCCCTTCCTTCCTTCTTTCCATCCTTTGCCTTTCTTGCTTTCCTTCATTCATCCTTTGCTTTTTCTCTTTCTTCATTGTTTCCTTCCTTCCTTTCTTCCTTCCTTCCTTCTGTCCTTCCACCCTTCCTTCCTTCCTTCTTTCTATCCTCTGCCTTTCTTGCTTTCCTTCATCCTTCTTTGCTTTTCTCTCTTTCTTCATTGTTTCCTTCCTTCCTTTCTTCCTTCTGTCCTTCCCCCCCTTCCTTCCTTCTTTCTATCCTCTGCCTTTCTTGCCTTCCTCCATCCTTCCTTTCGCTTTTCAACAGAGAAATTCCCTGACAGTTAGAACAATTAATCAGTGGAACAGAAATCGTTCCAGAAGTTGTGAGTGCCCGAACACTGGAAGTCTTTAAGAAGATGTTGGATAGCCATTTGTCTAGGGTTTCCTGCCTAGGCAGGGGGTTGGACTAGAAGACCTCCAGGGTCCCTTCCAACTCTGTAATTCTGTTATTCCACCCCATTGATGCCGCTGGGCCCCTCCCGTCTGCCCTGCAAGAGATCCCTCGCTTAGCATAATTGCTCCCACGTACAAATCCGGATAATTGCAACGCACAGCTGTTGTCTTTTATTTTTCCTTTCCAGACCTGAGTCCTAACCCTCTCCAGTATGGCTTACCAATGCAGATGTAAAGAGCTTCCTCCACCGACCGTCGCCGCCCATTCTAAAGACCAGGATACCCTGGAGCAGCCAAGACCTTTAATCTTGTCCCTCTGATTCCTGTTTTCGCCTTCATTTAAGTGAGAAATTTCAGGGTAAACATTCCCAGCACCTGTTTACCTTCAAGCATCTTCAAGCATCTTCAAGCAACTGGACATTATCTTTATCACCTGTTGCAGCCAGGTAATATTCTTTTTTTTTTTTAAGCATCAAAGCCCAGAAACATCGCTCTGGTTTGGTCCCCCCGTGCTTCCTCGTGCGAGTTATTTCTTTTAAAATATATATATATATCATTTGGTTGTGTCTGTCCTTGTTGGAGCAGAAAATTCCCTTTGCTGAGATATTTGCTCTGCCTCTGTTGTGAAGTTGCAATAAAAGGCTGTGTTACTCCTACGTGTATCTTTGGAAGTGATTTCTTCGTTTGGCTGGGCTCGGCAGAAGAAGCGACGCGTTGATCCAGGGGATCAAATCACAAGAAACTCGGGGTTCGCCAGGACTTGTAAAGATCGCTGTTCTGTTCTCTTGGGCAGAGGGGGGGGGGGCGTTTTTGTCTGGTTTTCATTAAGCAATGCTTCGGATATCTATATTTCTTTTCACAATGAGCCGGGGAGGAATTGAAGCCTTGAGAAATTGAGATGCGGGAGAAAACGGGCTTTATTGGTTTACCCAACTGGGCCAAATGTTTGGCAGTTTTAACTCCCAATGCTGGCTTTGAATCCTTCAACCAGTTTGTCATTTTTTCCTTCCTTTTCTTCCTTGCTTCCTTCCCTCTCTTTTTTATCCTTCCCTACTCTTCCTCCCTTCCTCACCTTTCCTTCTTTTTCTTCCCTTTTTCATCCTTCCTTCCCTAATTATTCCTCCCTCTCCTTCTTTCCTTTCTTCCTCCCTTTCTTTTTTCCTCCCTCCCTGCCTTCCTTCCCTATCATGCAAATGAACACCCAGTGAATATTCCCGTGTATTATACACAGAGGAGTTGAGCGTCCATTCAATTAAGTCATAGCCCTGGGCATCCTGGTTAGCTTCAGGCTAAGATTAGTTAAACCACCTGCTTCATTTAACAAATTGTCTCCGGTTTTGGCAACATTATTATCTCTGGATTATGGAGAAGATTGGTCTGGTCTTAGCTTGTCTATCTGTCTGTCTCTGGAAGGATGGAGAGAGAAAGAGAGACAGGAAGAGAGAGAGAGAGAGAGAGCAAGACAGATAGACAGAGAAAGGAAATGAATCTCACGGAGAAAACTAACTTCCTAAAGGTCCCCAACATTTGATCGTTGCAACATCCAAGGTGCAGTAGAAGACCCACCAAACGGATCTTCCTTTAATAAGTGGTCACAAAAGACTTGGGAGTCTATTGAGGTATTAGGGGCTCCCCATCTTTGACCCTATCAGCCTGCCCAGAGTTGTGGCACCCTTGACTGCATTAGAACTCAGATCCCAGCCGGATCCCCAGATGTTCTCCAGAGGCGTCTCGTCCGAGAGAAAAACCAAACACTCAACCGGTTCAGTGGAGGAGCAGGTATTTTTATTCAAACTTTTCTTGCGAGCGCGGGAGCCGGTCCGCGGGAAGCAGGACGAAATCTGGAGGTTCTTGAGAAGATTGATCAATCAGAAGACGTTGGTGGAGACCTCCCGAGGACACCAAGAGGAACGTTGGGTGGGAAGGCTTGGAAGCAGCAGCGGAAGAGGGTGGATTGACGTTCTGTCTCACCCACCCACCCCTTCTCCTCTATCGCGACGACCGTCAACACTGTTTAGGAGGGTGTTGGGCCTTCTGTGGAGGACACCTCACATCTTTACACGGGGGGCAGCAGGGACCCCTTTGGGGCACGCACTTGTTGGCTTGTGAGCAGCAAGACTTGGAGGGACATTTGGGGGGACAGCAAGGTTCTAGGCAAGGAGGGACCTTACAAGCTTGCTTCTGTTGGGACATGGTTCTCCAGGGGTTGAAGAAGCCTGCGAAGAGAAGGGGGAAATGAGAAACGTATGGAACACCGGTGTCTCCTTCCACCAGAGCCACCCCCCCAAAAAATTCCCCCAAACCTACTT
Organism: Thamnophis elegans; assembly: GCF_009769535.1. Lineage (NCBI taxonomy): Eukaryota > Metazoa > Chordata > Lepidosauria > Squamata > Natricidae > Thamnophis > Thamnophis elegans. The sequence goes on along the minus strand of NC_045557.1, from coordinate 3,849,455 downwards.
TGTTTACAGAAATCCATGTCCAGGAACAGAGAGGATTGACCTATTCTCTAAATTAAACATCAGAAGGTGGAAGAAGCAGGGGTGGGTTTCTCGCCCCGTTCCAACCGGATCGGTTGGAACGAGGCCGGCGGCGTCCTCGCGCACGCATGCGGCGCGCGCGTGCACGCACGCGGCGCGCACATGCGTATTAGCGTCTGCGCGATGCTCCAGCTGCTCCTGGAGGATCGCGCAGGCGTTCTGCGCATGCGTGGAAAGCGCGAAATTCAAAAAAACCGGGTAAGGAGCGGGTGCGGGTGTGCGGGCGTGCGCGAGCGCGGGGGGGGGCTTCGCCGTTCCCGGAAGTTACTTACTTCCGGGTTCGGCGACCAACCGGATCGCAGGGACCGGTGCGAACCGGTTGAAACCCAGCCCTGGGAAGAAGGAATAGTGAATGGAAATTAATCAAGGAGAGAAGCAATCTAGAACTAAAGAAAGATTTCTTGACATGGAGATCAATCAATAGCAATAGCAATATAATAGCAGTTAGACTTATATACCACTTCATAGGGCTTTCAGCCCCCTCTAAGCGGTTTACAGAGTCAGCATATCGCCCCCAACAATCCGGGTCCTCATTTCACCCACCTTGGAAGGATGGAAGGCTGAGTCAACCCTGAGCCGGTGAGATTTGAACCGCCGAACTGCAGATAACAGTCAGCTGAAGTGGCCTGCAGTACTGCACCCTAACCACTGCGCCACCTCAATCAACCAGAAGAGCATGTTGCCTTCAGAAGTTGTGGGGGGGGGGTCCATCACTGGAGGTTTTTTAAGAAGGTAACTGTTTGTCCAGAACGGTATAGAGACTCCTGCTTGAGGAATGGGTTGGACTAGAAGACCTCCAAAGCCCCTTCCAAGTCTGTTATTATTCTGTCACGCTGTCTTAGAGATACAGGTAGCTTGCTTCTCCAGACTATAGGTAGTCTTCCTCTTAAAAGGACCATCATCTGCACCTTCTTCCAAGATCAAGTTAAAGATACAGATCAACAGAGTTGGAAGGGACCTTGTAGGTCATCTAGTCCAACCCCCACTCTGCCCAAGCAGGAGACCCTACACCATTTCTGACCAATGGCAGTCCAGTCTCTTCTTGAAAGCCTCCAGGGATGAAGCTCCCACAACTTCTGAAGGCAACTTCTCTTCCGTGGGTTGAATTGCTCTCACTGTCAGGAAATTCCTCCTTATTTCCAGGTTGAATCTCTCCTTGATCAGTTTGTCTGGCCTTTGGGTGCCTTGGAGAATAGCTTGACCCCCCTTCCTCCTCTCTGTGGTAACCCCTCAAATAGAGCCAAGGTGGCACAGTGGTTAGAGTGCAGCACTGCAGGCCACTTCTGCTGACTGTTAGCTGCAGTTCAGCGGTTCAAATCTCACCGGCTCAAGGTTGACTCAGCCTTCCATCCTTCCGAGGTGGGTGAAGTGAGGACCCGGATTGTTGTTGGGGGCAATATGCTGACTCTGTAAACCGCTTAGAGGGGGCCGAAAGCCCTATGAAGCGGTATATAAGTCTAACTGCTATTGCTGTTGCTAAATATTGGAAGATGCTCTCCTGTCTCCCCTGGTCCTTCTCTTTCCCTAGACCAGCCAGGCCCAGTTCCTGCAACCGTGTTTGTTGCTCAGAAGCCACAAAAAGAATTTGCAAGGGTAATAAGATGTCACCAACCTTGCAGAAGGAAGGAGAGACAGAGAAACGATCAAGATTTACCCAGCTGCGGAGAATACGAAGAAAGGAGAAACGATCAAGATTTACCCGGCTGCGGAGAATACGAAGAAAGGAGAAATGATCAAGATTTACCCGGCTGCGGAGAATACGAAGAAAGGACTTACCTAACGTTTGCGAGAAGACACAGAGACTTCGACAAAAGTCAGCAAGGGACGGATTGAGAGGCCCAAAGCTGCCGTCCGCCTTTTTATTCGTCTCCCCAAATAGTGTCACTTCCTGCGCCCGCCAGATAAAAATCCTTTGGCTGTGGGTGTTAATTGACTAATTGGATTTTCCATCAGCCCCTCCTTGGTTTGCCATCCATTAGCAGATGTTTGCCCAATGACTTTACAACTACTTAAATGTGGCCCTTCGCCAGGATGGGCCATATTTGGGCTGGTAGATTTGTGACACGTGGCTTTGTGTTTTCAATCAAAACTTCCCTGGCGTGGTGCGGTCTACCTTAAAATACCGGCGGCGCCATTCAAATGTTTTTCCGCCCGGTGCAATCCAAACACAACCAGATTTATTGTCTACGTTTAAGGAAAATCTGGAGATGAGTTTGATAAAATGATGCTTTGTGAGAATGGGTTTTCAGGTCCTTCTCTTTCTAAAGTATGAATTGTCATTTTTTAAAAAATGAAAATCACTAATATGAAGGTCAAGGTTCCCCTTGCACCTGTGTGCTAGTCGTTCCCGACTCTAAGGGGCGGTGCTCATCTCCGTTTCAAAGCCGAAGAGCCAGCGCTGTCCGAAGACGTCTCTGTGGTCATGTGGCCGGCATGACTCAACGCCGAAGGCGCACGGAACGATGTTCGCTTCCCACCAAAGGTGGTTCCTATTTTTCTACTCACATTTTTTACGTCCTTTCGAACTGCTAGGTTGGCAGAAGCTGGGACAAGTCACGGGGGCTCCCTCCGTTACGTGGCGCTGGGGATTCGAACCGCCAAACTGCCGACCTTTCTGATCGATAAGCTCAGCGTCTTAGCCCCTGAGCCGCCACGTCCCACTAATATCATAGTAATGTATTAATCATTATTATAGTAGGGGGTTAATGTGTGTGTGTATGTGTGTGTTGGTCTTCTTTTAATGCCCTTTTTGCTTTTTTAATATTTTGATTGTTTTTTTAAGTTTTGTCTTCTATTGGAATTTGGGGGAGGGGGACGACAATGGCCCCCAAATAAAATCTACATAAATTATCTTTTTTTTTTTTTAAACGTTAACCTGAGCTGATCTCTACGATTACATGAATGCAAATGTTCTCCTTTATATGCTGGGACTCTGAGTAACGGGCTCCCTCTGCTGATACAACCAGAGACTTTTTCCATTATGAAAATCACTCTTTCCGCTTTGTTGTGTGGTTTGAAAAACTTGCAAATGGGAAGGTTTCCTCCTTGATCTTTCTTTCTTTCTTTCTTTCTTTCCTTCCTTCCTTCCTCTCCCTCCCTCCTATATTTCTCCCCTCTATTACTCCTTCCCTTCCAGCTTCCTTCCTTTCCTTTCCTTCTTTCCTCCCTCCTATATTCCTTCCTTCCCTCCTCCTTCCTTCTGTTCTTCCTTCCTTTTCTTTCCCTTCCTTCCTTCCTTCTTTCTTCCCCTTCCTTCCTTTTCCTCCCTCCCTCCCTTCCTAAGTTCCCTCCCTCCCTGCCTGCTTCTCCTTCCTGTCTTCCCTTTCATCTTCCTCCCTCCCTCCCTCTCTCTGTCTCTTCTATATTCCTTCCTTCTCCATCTTCTCCTTCCCTTCCTTCCTTTTCTTTTCCTTCCTTCCTTCCTTCTTCCTTCCAAACAAGTTGTTTTTATGGAAATGAAATTATGGTCCACAGTGAAGAAATATCTGATACTTGCCGAGGGTACCACGTACATTATTTTATGCAAAGTTCATTTCCAGGGGGTTGGACTAGAAGACCTCTGAGGTCCCTTCCAACTCTGTTATTCTGTATTCTGAGCAGGGGGCTGGACTAGAAGACCTCCGAGGTCCCTTCCAACTCTGTTATTCTGCATTCTGAGCAGGGGGCTGGACTAGAAGACCTCCGAGGTCCCTTCCAACTCTGTTATTCTGCATTCTGAGCAGGGGGCTGGACTAGAAGACCTCCGAGGTCCCTTCCAACTCTGTTATTCTGCATTCTGAGCAGGGGGCTGGACTAGAAGACCTCTGAGGTCCCTTCCAACTCTGTTATTCCGTATTCTGAGCAGGGGGTTGGACTAGAAGACCTCCAAGGTCCCTTCCAACTCTGCTATTCTGTATTCTGAGCAGGGGGCTGGACTAGAAGACCTCCGAGGTCCCTTCCAACTCTGTTATTCTGCATTCTGAGCAGGGGGCTGGACTAGAAGACCTCCAAGGTCCCTTCCAACTCTGCTATTCTGTATTCTGAGCAGGGGGCTGGACTAGAAGACCTCCGAGGTCCCTTCCAACTCTGCTATTCTGTATTCTGAGCAGGGGGCTGGACTAGAAGACCTCCAAGGTCCCTTCCAACTCTGTTATTCTGTATTCTGAGCAGGGGGCTGGACTAGAAGACCTCCGAGGTCCCTTCCAACTCTGTTATTCTGTATTCTGAGCAGGGGGCTGGACTAGAAGACCTCCGAGGTCCCTTCCAACTCTGTTATTCTGCATTCTGAGCAGGGGGTCGGACTAGAAGACCTCCAAGAATAGAATAGAACAGAACAGAATGGAATAGAAGAACAAGGTTGTAAGGGAACTTAGAGGTCTTCTAGCCCCACCCCCTGTTTAGGCAGGAAGCCCTACACCACTTCAGACAAACGGATATCCAACATCTCCTTAAAAACTTCCAGTCTTGGGCTAGAAATATCTCTCTCTTTTTTCTTTTTTTTAACAAAATGATGTTAGCCCTACACATCTTTGGAATGGATCTGGGACCTGGCCCAGACTGGCTCCTCGTTTTCTGAGGCTGGAGAAAGAAGAATAGAGCCTCCTCATCCGGACGCAGTCTACCTTAGAGCTCTACTTCTGCGAAGAAAGAGAAGGTGTCGGAACGATTTGGCCACGTGCCCGCATTGCAGGGTGACAAAACGACGCCAGAAAAAAATCACCTGCGGGGTCAGTGGAAACCAAAGGCGGGGTGGAAGGGTGCGTTAAGTGTTTGTGGTTTTTGCCTCCTTAATGGGTTTCTTTAGCAGCTACGGGGAAAGAAAAACATCAAACCCGTCAACTTTGAAACATAAACTTTTTTGAAAGAAAAAACTCCCAGTTTTATCAGTCTCGCCCTTGGGCAACCGGCTCGGTGAGGTGTGATGCCCCGTTAAAAACGACAGAAGTGTCGGAAATCTCTTTTTCACCTGGGCGGGGGTGGGAGGTGTGGAAGGCCAGGTGAGAGGTTGAGTTGTGGGGGGTGAGTGAAGGAGCCACGTTGGGCATAGCTGGGGGCTGAATCAGAGGGGCACCCTGGAAGGGGGAGGTTCCCACCACCGAGCCGTGATTAAGAAGGCTTGGTATAAAAAGGTATCGGCTGCCGGCTGCCTCTTCAACCGAACGGCGTGATTTTTCTGCACGGCTGGAACTTGATGAACAGGTGAGTGGGGGAGGGAGGGGGAGGTGGGCCAAAGGATGGATGGAAGGAGAAGAGGCGAAACCGTGGAGCTTTTGAAGAGAAGGAAGCCCTGAGTATTGTAGGGAGGAGGAGGAGGAGGAGGCGAGGAAGGAGGAGAGGAAGGAGAGGATGAAGAAGAAGGGGATGAGGGAGGAGATGAAGGGGAAGGGGATGAAGAAGGAGAAGGAAATGAAGGCATTGATGACGGGAAGGGGATGAAGAAGGAGGAGGGGATGAGGGAGGAGATGAAGGGGACGCGGATGAAGAAGAAGGAGATGGGGATGAAGGAGGAGATGAGGAGAAAGGGATGGAGAAGAAAGAGAAGGGGATGAAGGAGAAGGAAGAGATGGAGAAGGGGATGAAGGAGGAAAGGAAGAAGAGGATGAAGAAGAAGGGGATGAGGGAGGAGATGAAGGGGAAAGGGATGAAGAAGGAGAAGGAAATGAAGGCCTTGATGACGGGAAGGGGAGGAGGAGGGGAGGAGGGAGGAGATTAAGGAGACGTGGATGAAGAAGAAGGAGATGGGGATGAAGGAGGAGATGAGAAGGGGATGGAGAAGAAAGAGAAGGGGATGAAGGAGAAGGAAGAGATGGAGAAGGGGACGAAGGAGGAAAGGAAAGAGAAGGAGATGAAGAAGAAGGGGATAAGAGGAAATAGATAAGGGGGGATGAAGGAGAAGAGGTTGAAGGAAAAGGAAATGGAAGGGGATGAAGGAGGAAAGGAAAGAGAAGGAGATGAAGAAGAAGGGAAGGGGGCTGAAGGAGATGGAGGAGAAGAGGAGGATGGAGGGGGGAAAAGACAGGATTGAAGGAGGAGATGGAAAAGGGAATGAAGAAGGAGATGGAGAAGGAGATGAAAGAGGAGGAGGAGATCTGGAGGAAGAGGCTGAGAAAATGCATTGATGCTCCTGGGAGATGGGAGCTGGGGAAATGGGGTGGGATGAGGGATCCGTAGAAGTTGTTGACAAATCTGAGCAAGGAAGGAATGGAGTAGTAGTTGAAGAACCAGGGCTGACACAAACTTCACATTGCTTCAGAAGAAGGTAGGCAGACACCGACTGCAGCTTCCTCTGTTCCGACTTCAATCTTGGGGTTTCTTGGGGTCCATGAGGACTAGGATCTTTGCTCTAGCCACTGTTCCTTGAAAAAGCACCAGCTTTGTATGCTTAGATGCACCTGGAGACAGAGGAACGGTGATAAATCCTACCAGTAGACCATCAATCATTCTTTTGTACCAAGATGGAGAATGGCCATCACAAGTCAACCTTGTCCTCTCTCTCTTCTTCTTTCATTCCAGGACCCCTTAAGATGTGTGAAGAGATGTCTCACCTTCTGCGCAACATCTGCAGCATCATCTGCATTTTCGAGAAGTATGCCAAGGATGATGGGGACTGTAGTACCTTGAGCAAAGGAGAGCTGAAACGGCTGATTCAAACGGAGTTCGCTGACGTCATCGTGGTGAGTGCTGAGAACCTGGGCCAGAAGGAAGGAGGAGACCAAGAAGGATTGTCTAGTAGGAGAACGGTAGACAATTGGGAAGCAGAGAGTAGGAAGGGACGAAATCTGGGCTGTGGCTCACACACCAAGCCATGGTTAGAAGCGATTGTGGTTTGTTGGCCTTTGGTGCCTCCAAATATGTTGGAGAACCACAACTGAGTTCTAAACCCAAACCACCATGTTATGGTCAGGGGAGACAAGTCAACCCAACCAAAGAGGAAATTTGCATCCTAAAAGGTCCTTCAACTTTGAGACCTCCAAGCCAGATGCACAGAATTTATGAATTGGTCTCCCTACCTATTATCCTAAACCTACACAGTTATTGTTTAAGAATCTTTCTAAGGGTTTGCACCAGTTACTAGTGATGAGCTCCTAAGAACTTAGTAGTTGAACGCAGGAGGGTAGGAAGAGCAACGGATCCGTATTTTGCTTTCTAGAATATTATTTTTGGATCCTTTGTATGTATTGATTTTATTCTTCAACCTGTTTCCTCATTTATTTATGGGATTATGAGGGGGACACACACCCCCCAGAAAAACCCCCACAAAAATAAGCCCGTTAGATGTCCATGAGAAGAGGGAACACAAGCGAAGGCCTTCCGGAGTATTGGGGTATAATCGAGAGGACTCGAGAGGAGACGAATGGATCTTCTTATAATCTTTTTTGGGGGGGGGTTCTTCTTTGCAGGACCCGTACGACCCCAAGACAATTGAGACAGTGCTCCATCTGTTAGACACCGACTGTGACGGCAATGTGGGTTTTGAAGAATTTACAGTCCTGGTCTTCAAGGTGGTCAAAGCCTGTTATAAGAAAGTCCAAGAATGCCAGGGTTCAGCAGGTGGACCATCCCAGAAAGATAACCTCAGAACTCAGCAGAGGGACATCCCACCTCAACAGATATCCAGAGATGGACCATCCAAGAGGGATATCTCCAGTACACAGCAGAGGGACATCCCACCTCAACAAGTGTCCAAAGATGGACCATCTCAGAGGGATATCTCCAGTACACAGCAGAGGGACATTCCACCTCAACAGATATCCAGAGATGGACCATCTAAGAGAGATATCTCCAGTACACAGCAGAGGGAGATCCCACCTCAACAAATATCCAGAGATGGACCATCTCAGAGGGATATCTCTCAGCAGAGGGACATCCCACCTCAACAAATATCCAGAGATGGACCATCTCAGAGAGATATCTCCAGTACACAGCAGAGGGACATCCCACCTCAACAAGTGTCCAAAGATGGACCATCTCAGAGGGATATCTCCAGTACACAGCAGAGGGACATTCCACCTCAACAGATATCCAGAGATGGACCATCTAAGAGAGATATCTCCAGTACACAGCAGAGGGAGATCCCACCTCAACAAATATCCAGAGATGGACCATCTCAGAGGGATATCTCTCAGCAGAGGGACATCCCACCTCAACAAATATCCAGAGATGGACCATCTCAGAGGGATATCTCTCAGCAGAGGGACATCCCACCTCAACAGATATCCAGAGATGGACCATCCAAGAGGGATATCTCCAGTACACAGCAGAGGGAGATCCCACCTCAACAAATATCCAGAGATGGACCATCTCAGAGGGATATCTCTCAGCAGAGGGAGATCCCACCTCAACAAATATCCAGAGATGGACCATCTCAGAGGGATATCTCTCAGCAGAGGGACATCCCACCTCAACAAATATCCAGAGATGGACCATCTCAGAGAGATATCTCCAGTACACAGCAGAGGGACATCCCACCTCAACAGATATCCAGAGATGGACCATCTAAGAGGGATATCTCCAGTACACAGCAGAGGGACATCCCACCTCAACAGATATCCAGAGATGGACCATCTAAGAGGGATATCTCCAGCACACAGCAGAGAGACATCCCACCTCAACAAATATCCAGAGATGGACCATCCCAGAGAGGTATCTCCAGCACTCAGCAGCGGGACATCCCACCTCAACAAGTGTCCAGAGATGGACCATCTAAGAGGGATATCTCCAATACACAGCAGCGGGACATCCCACCTCAACAAATATCCAGAGATGGACCATCTCAGAGGGATATCTCCAGTACACAGCAGAGGGACATCCCACCTCAACAAATATCCAGAGATGGACCATCCCAGAGGGATATCTCCAGTACACAGCAGAGGGACATCCCACCTCAACAAATATCCAGAGATGGACCATCTCAGAGGGATATCTCTCAGCAGAGGGACATCCCACCTCAACAAATATCCAGAGGTGGACCATCCCAGAGAGGTATCTCCAGCACACAACAGCAGGAGACCCAAACCTCACAAATATCTCCTCGTCCTTGCCAGCAACTTGTACCCCCTAAGAAAAATTTAGATGCAGAGGAACTGACTGAGTTACAGGAGAGTGGGAGAACCAGACTGGAAGCCAGTTATGGCGATAAGGAGCAGTCCCAACAGGAAGAGACTTCTACTCACCCAAGAACACAAAGCTCGAGGGTACTATCAGTTCAGAGATCAATTGAGGACATGATAAGGGGAAATCTCACCTTCCAAAGTTCTTCGTCAGAAATGAGAACTGGGCAGGCCCAGGGGCATCCAAGTGCTCTTCCCCCCAGGCGTCGCTGTCTTCAGGAACCCCTCAGCCCAGATCAAGAAGCAAGTCAAGATGTTCTTCAGAATGTTCCCCAACAATCATCCCAACAACGTCAAGTGGAACAGCAGAGCGGCACACGTCAGGAGGGAGGGACCTCCCAAACATTGGCACAGGAAAGAGGTCAACGGTCCACTGTAGAGATGGAACAAATCTCAGCTGGGGAAGTCCCCCGTGAACCATTGCGAGAAACTCTTCAAAGGCCTTCTGGAGGAAGGAACCAGCAAGTGGAGGTTGAAGAAAGATCAGCATCTGCCCAGCTCAGGAATCCCCAGGTGGTCCAAATTTGTGACCAAGAATCCCGTTCGGTCACGCTTGGACAGAATCAGAATGACCAACAGAGACACCAATCTCAAGGAGTGGAACAACGTTCGGTTGTCCAACAAGACCAAGATGTTCAAGCTCCAGGGCAGGTCATAAGTAGGCGTCAAGAACCTCAAATGCCAGTCTACCGACCTCATCAAGACAAGGAAAGGCATCCCACTACATTAGAACAATGCCAACGTGGTCCATCAGAGCAGAGAGCTGTGTCTCAAGAATTGACCAGGCCTCAAGTAGCTGAGAGATACCCACGGGGTGAGCCAGGAGATCTCACCATTGTCCAGTACTCCCAAGATTCTTCTCCCCGACGCCCATTCCAATCTTCCCAGTTCCAGCTAAAACAGAGGCCATTACAGTTCCCTCCTCCCTGGTCTACCAAGCAATAAACACTTCCTATAAAGCCAATAAATTCTCCACAACACCACCGAAACGGAGATGACCCAACAAGATCAATCCATCTCACCCAGGACTCATGGCAGTTTTGGAGAAGACCTTCCTGGGTTTGCTCACCATCTGTATCTACAAAATGTGGGTGGAGAAGCACAGCTCCTTGCTGTAAATGCCAGGGGTGAGCTGCATTAAGCTTGGTGGATCTCAAGTAGTTTAGATCTTCCTTTGCTTCTTCATGAAGAACCAGGATCCTTGCTTCAAACATGCTTCGTTTCTACACGCAAGGAATCTCTGAGAAGAATCCTGAGATCTTCATCAGCCATATTCCCTCTCTTGTATCTCTGTCTCCTAGTAGGTCTACCTAGCCTTGGTATCACAAGAAGGACCTTGTGAAGCTCAGGATGGGTGGTTTATTGGATACAGCCTCCATTATCCAGCTAGCTTTTATATCAAATCAATAATATTTATCAGCAATCGTTCCATAATGCAACAATGAGTGAATGTCGCCATGAGCCAATGAATGTCAGAATTGCGTAACAAAATTGTTCATAAGATGATTGAGCTTCTGTTCATTCTATAAATGTTCCAGATCTCCTTAGAGAGTGGAGTGTTTCTCCATCTTGGCTACTTTAAGTTTGTCAACTTCCACAAATCCCCAGCCACCTCAGTTCTAGGAATTGAAGTCCACTCATCTTCAAGTGGTCCAAGTTGAGCCCCATGGCCTTAGATGTCCAGCTGGAATGGTCCAGCTCAACCATGTCACAACCTAAAGTTGTGACGTAGACAATCAACTGTAAGGATCGAAAATGCATAGCTAAGCTTCAAGTGATATTCCTTGCGTATCTTAACCTATCGAAATCATTCTTTCTAAAAAAATTATGCTTCTTTCTGTGATACAATAAATATATATATATTTGCAAGCACACCTGGCATGCTTCCTTTTTACGACACAATGATTCCGTACTTAAAAAGAAGTAGCCTTTTTGAGTTTGTGTTGGCCTGCCAATCGTAGACTCCAAGGTCAAGAGTGAGAAAGACTATCCACTTCTATTGTCTGGTGATCTCCACCTATGAAACAGGACACTTCCGGGGCTGGTTGAACTGAAGAGACATGTGCTACTCATGAGTAGAAATTGTTACGGTCTACACCTGGGCTTAGAAGACTTCAAGCTGAAAATACTTCAGCTGGGAGTTCTGGATTTAAGGGGGGGGAATGTATTTACTCATGGACTTCCATCCAAGCCTTAGTTACACCACACATGGAATACCGCATCCAGTTTTGGTCCCCACACTATAAAAAAAGAGATTGAGATTCTAGAAAGAGTGCAGAGAAGAGTAACCAAGATGATGAGGGGACTGGAGGCTAAAACATATGAAGAACGGTTGCAGGAACTGGGCCTGGCTGGTCTAGTGAAGAGAAGGACCAAGGGAGACACGAGAGCAGCCTTCCAATATTTGAGGGGCTGCCCCAGAGAGGAGGGGGGGGGGTCAAGCTATTCTCCAAAGCACAAGAAAGAAAGAAAGAAAGAAAGAAAGGAGGGAGGGAGGGAGGGAGGGAGGGGAGGGAGGGAAGGAAGGAAGGAAGGAAGGAAGGAAGGAAGGAAGGAAAGGAAGGAAGAAAGAAAGAAAGAAAGAAAGAAAGAAAGAAAGAAAGAAAGAAAGAAAGAAAGAAAGAAAGAAAGAAAGAAAGAAAAAGGCAAGGAGAGGGGGAGGAAAGCTTTCGGGGTGGTGAAGAATTGTTCTGCTCAACAACATCCAGACGTTAGACTCACTCTATCCGCTGTACTTAATTTGGGTTGAGTTTAATCCAGTTTACATTTTGGCCTAATCCTGTTGGTTTCGTACAATTAAAATGAAATCAAATACATCATTACGCTCAACAATGCTGAACTAGAAGCTGCTTTGGTTTGAATCAGAATAGAGCTGGAAGGGACCTTGGAGGTCTTCTAGTCCAACCCCCCCCCACACTCAAGCAGGAGACCCTGGACCATTTCAGACAAGTGGCTGTCCAGTCTCTTCTTCAAAACCTCCAGTGATGGAGCACCCATGACTTCTAGTGGCTAGCTGTTCCACTGGCTAATTGTCCTCACTGTTAGGAAGTTTCTCCTTAATTCCACGTTGCTTCTCTCCTTGATTAGTTTCCATCCGTTGCTTCTCGTCCTGCCTTCTGGTGCTTTGGAGAACAGGTCGACCTCCCCTTCTTTGGGTCAGCCCCTCAAACATGGGAAGACTGTGATCATGTCATCTCTGGTCCTTCCTTTCATTAGACTAGCTAAACTCAATTCCTGCAACCGTTCTTCATAAGTTTTAGTCTCCAGGCCTTTAATCATCTTAGTTGCTCTTCTCTGAACACTTTGAGTCTTTGGAAGAGGAATAATTCCGCCAAAAATAGATAAAGAGCTTTATCTATTTTTGTATCTTGTATTTTGTAAATCTTGCCTTTTTTATATAACTTTCAAATAAGGGGAAAAAAAGAAAAAGAGAACCAGGTCATCCCCTGAAGAGGAGAATATGTAAACACAACAACGGATAGAGTGGATGGAGGGAGGAGTAGAAGGAAAGATAGGAAGGAGAGGAGAAAGGAGAGGAATAGGAGAAAGGGAAAGGCAGAGGAAGAAAGGGAGGGAATGTAAGAGTAGGAAAGAGGGGAGGAATGGGAAGAAGAGGGGAAGGGTAAAGAAGGGGAAGGAGAGAAGGGAAAGGAGAGGAGGAAGGAAGGAAGGAGAGAAGAAAGAGAAGAAAGGGGGGTAGGAAGGAAGGAGGGAAGCAAGGAGGGAAGGAAGGAGAGAAGGAGAGAAGGAAGGAGGGAAGGAAGGAGGGAAGGAAGGAGAGAAGAAAGGAGGGAAGGAAGGAGGGAAGGAAGGAGGGAATGTAGGAGAGAAGGAAGGGGGGAAGGAAGGAGGAAAAGAAGGGGGAAAGGAAGGAGAGAAGGAGAAAAAGGAGGGAAGGAAGGAAGGAGGGAAGGAAGGAAGGAGGGAAGGAGAGAAGGAGGGAAGGGGAAGAAGGGAGGGAAGGAAGGGGAGTAGGAGAGAAGAAACGAGGGAAGGAAAGAGAGAGGGAGGGAAGAAGAAGTAGGACCGTTGTAAGATAAGATGGATCTATGGGATGATAAAAAAGCAATCTTCAAGTATATTGTCAACAGTAGGGAAAAATTGTTATAAATACATATTATTAATAAAAGTTATGAGATCATATAATTGTGAATGTATTTTTAAAATCTTTTAAAAAGGGGGGGGGAACTAGTTTTAATCCCTGAAAAGAAATCCTACACTCTCACTTAGAAGTTACGTTCTCACTCAAAAATCACCCCCCGTATTTTAATCTCGCCTGCTGTGATGGAAACCCAGCTTCTGGTTGACGATTAGAAGGTCCTATCAACTCAGAACAGTTACACAGCTTTAAGTTAGAAGAAACAACACTTGATGGTCTTCTGGCACCCTCCTGTGGTCAATGACCAGGTAGCAGATTATTTTAACACAATGCATTATGGGATGTTTCAGAGCTGTGTTTCTCAACCACGGGAAACTTGAAGATGGGTGGACTTCAACTCCCCCAGCCCATGTGTCATGTCTGCAAGCCATCTAAACGTTTTTTGGACTTCAGGCCTGCCAATCTTTCTACTGTTGGGAAACGGGAGGGGGTTGGGTGATAGGTAGCCATAACAACATTCTTCTTAGAAGGCCAAGGTCACCTTTGTCTTGGAACTGGATGGGAGGGATCTGTCTTCGTGGCAGGGGAAGATTGGACCATGTGATGGACTTGTGGGTGTTGGATCAGGGTCTTGAACTGGGTGGGGAAACCGGGAAGCTTTCAGATTCGGCTTTCCCCAGATGTGCCAACATGGCTCTCTTCATCAATTGGAACTTTGAGGAATCCTTTGCCTTGGACTCTGATTTTATATTGGGTGCTATTTGGAACCCTGACATTGACACCATTCTAGCTGAGGAATTCTGGGAACTGAAGTTGTCAATCCTTGATTTAGAGAACGTTGCTCTCCACGCTCAGAGGATTCAGAATATCAGAGTTGGAAGGAACTTTAGAGGTCTTCTAATTCAAGGAGGAGACCCTATACCAATTCAGACAAATGATTGTCCAATCTCTTCTTAAAAACCTCCAATGATGGACCACCCGCAACTTCTGGAGGGAAGCTGTTCCACTGATTAATTGTTCTCCCTATTGGGACATTTTTCCATAGTTCTAGGTTGGATCTCTTCTTGGTAAAGTTTCCACCTGTTACTTTCTTCTGCCTCTAGTGCAGAATTCCCATCATTTACTACAAGGTGTCCATCCAAGAGCTAAAGGTCAACTCAAATGACAAACAACATGGAGTTTGTTTAGAAGAAACTGCTCTTTATTTAACTTGTTTCATTTCCATCACCAGTAGCCCACCAAAAACCCAGTAACCCACCACGTTTACCCTAAATCCCAAGTTAGAAAAATCAGAGAGAAAAAAGGGTGAAGGGGAAAATAGAGAACAGCTAGCGTTCAACAACCCAATGGAGTTGACCGCTTGATCAATGGTGAACACCTTCGCGCAGGACACCTTCGCACGTTCAACATCAAGGAAGAACCAGGCTGGCTTCCGTTGGTCCCCCTTGAAGGAAGGCTCTTGATGGATGTCTTCAACTGGTTCTTCATTGTGGTTCCTTCGTTCCTCGAATGGCTGGGATAGGTGGGAAAATATAGAGTTATTGAATATAGTAAGGCTACAACTACGAGCAAACCGGTTGGCTTCATGGTCAAAGATTCCCCCCCAAAAAAGGCCAAGGAGCGCAGAGCCTCTCCAGATGTTGATCAAATGACAGTCCCCAGCAACTCTTGTCTTAAGAGAGGATGGTCCAGAACTGCTGGGAAATGTGGTTTCTCAAGTTCTGGAGAACTAGCCACGGTGCTGCTTACTTTGGCTTCAACCTTCCTTTTCTAGCCCTTCGTGTCTGGCTTAAGGCTACGAGGTTCAGATCTTCTGAGTTCAGGAACTCTGCGTCTGGACATCTGCTGCGGGCTGCTGGGGTCAAGCTCTCTCCGGCCAGCATCAGAAGGGCTCGCTATGTCTCGACCTGTACGTCTCATTCGGTCATCTCCTTCTGGGAGTCTCTCCCTTTCGCCATATCTTGAGGGACTTTCTTGAGGCCTTCTCCGGTCTTCATCTCTGGTTTCAGCTTCAAGGGACATGGCACGTCTCCCATCTCTTTCCCTGTCCCGGGATTCATGTTCATAACGTGGTCCCTCCTCGTTGTCTTCTCTCTCAACTAATTCACGAGGCTGGAGCCTTCTCCTCCTTTCAGCATCTCTTTCTTGGGAGCGAACTTCATAGTTACGGGGTCTCCTCGGTGGTTCTTCAAAACTTTGAGATCTATCATACTTGGGGTCCCTGGATTCAGGTTCTTGGGATTGGGGTCTCCTCCTTACGCTTTCTGTGGCACGGGTTTCCTCTCGGCTGAACTCCCGCCTTCTCCGCTCTACGTCCTGAGGACGTTGGGCTCTTCTGACCTCTTCTCTGCCTTCAGATTCATGAGATCGAGAAGGTCTGTCCATGTTCTCAAGCTCAGAAGAATAGGGCCTCCTCCTCTCTTCCTCCCTACGTTCCAGATCTTCCATTTCTTGTCTTCTTGAAGCTCCACGTGGTCGTGGTCTGCTCCCCTCATCTTCAACACGTCTCCTTTCAGATCTTCTGACTTCTTCCTCTTCTGCCCGGATTGCTCTACGAACATCTTCTCTCGATTGAAAGACAGAGCACCCTCGTCTCCTCCTCCCCTCACTCTCTCTCTGGTCATCTTCATGGAACTGTGATCTTCTCTCACCTTCTCCGGACAATGGGCGATGTTCCTCATACTCCTCTACTGGGCTACGGTGACGAATACGATCTTGGCGCTCATCAGCCACACGGGGTTCAAAGGCACGAGACCTCCGCTCACCGCGCATTTCCAGCTCCCTCCTTCCATCTTCCCTTTCTCGCCGTTCACGAGACGGATGATTTCTTTCAACATCATAATCTGCACGATCCACTCGTGCTTGAGAATCATGTCTGAAGAGTCTTCCCTCAGCTTCCTCATGTTCAGCCTCTCGTCCATGACGTTGCCTCCCATCTTCCCTCCTGGATATGACTATTGGAGAATACAGGTCTTCTTCATCCCTGTCCAGCAGACCCCGAACTTCACGTCTGTCATTGTCATTTCTTCTCACAAGTTCTCGGGACTGGCGTGGAGACTCCTCTTCCAGTTCTGATTCCCGTTGTCTCCGTTGACGGGGTCCTGGTATCTCAATATCTTCCCGCTCTTTGGGCTCAAGGCGTCGTTGTTTAGGCTCTCTTTCCCGACCTTCCTGAGATGGACGGTCTCTCCTATCACCATCCCTCAACTCGCGATCACGTCCTTCAAAGTGGCGGTCTGCTTCTTCTCGAAGTTCACTGGAAAGTTCCCTTTGTCTGCCTTCTTCCGTGGGTTGAAGGGGGGTCCTATCGGCACCTCGCCTGTCACGGACATCGTCTCTTCTCCGGTCCTCCTCCAGGAACTCCCGGCGGTTGCTTTCATTCCCACGCGGTTCGTCACTCACGGCTCTCCTCCGTTCCTCACTGTATGAAAGACACTCCCGGGGATGCCAGACGCTATAGCAAGCGGTGGCCATTTCAAAGATGAGGAAGAGGAACTCATTGAAGTCGACGCGGTTGTCTCCGTTCACGTCCAGCAGTTGGAAGGTCAGCTTGACAATTTGAGGATCACGAGGGTTCTGGGGAGGGGGGAAAAAACAACAATCAGAAATCACAAAGATTTTACTTCGAGACTGGACAGCTCTTCCCAACTTCATCTGACCTCCAATGATCCCAAACTAGCCTTCAACATTTCGGTAGAAACTCCTTACCTCTAGAATGTCACCAAACTCTTTTTGGATGAGTCTTTTCATCTGCCTTCGCTTCATGGAGGAGCACTCATTCCTCCTGTCGGCATACCTGTGAAAGACGGTGATGATGGTGCAGATACTGTCCACGAGACCAGCCATGTCAGAGATTTTGTCTGCAGAAACAAGGGAAAGAACATTTGCACCCATATTAGAGTCCCGGGATAAGCCGAAGAGCCAGCGCTGTCCGAAGACGTCTCCGTGGTCATGTGGCTGGCATGACTCAACGCCGAAGACGCAACGGAGCGCTGTTCCCTTCCCACCAAAGGTGGTTCCTATTTCTCTACTTGCATTTTTACCTGCTTTCGAACTGCTAGGTTGGCAGAAGCTGGGACAAGGAACGGGACCTCACCCCGTTACACAGCCCTAGGGATTCGAACCGCCAAGCTGACGATCTTCTGCTCGACAAGCTCAGCGTCTTAGCCACTGAGCCACCGCGTCCCACCAAAGCTACTTCCAAGATACGTTGCCACAAAATATGACTCCTCAATCCCTTTAAATCAACCCAACTTTTCTTCCTTCCAACTTGGTCCTTGCTCTTTCTAAATCTCTCAGAAACCTCCCAAGTTTAATTCCTTTCCCAACGTAGCAACGACCCATTTTCAACTCACCCAGCTCAGTACATTCAATGGTTGAAAGCCTTCAGGGAACTGATGGAGAATAGCAGGTATCCGATTCCTTTTTATATATTTCTTAAAGATGCTAACACCCTGCTTGGATGATAGATAAATTTACGTCCAGCCCAGCCCGGATTGCAACACCTCGCCTCTTTCAAGCTGGTTGTTAATCCTTGTATTTCAACTTACCCCCTTATAGCCGTCTTTTTTTAAACAAACACACCAAAATAACATCAGTTTCCAGGGAACTACCGGAATTCTGTCTTTCCTGGGTTAGATACCCGATTAAATATTACGTGGGTGGGAAGAAACCCTTACTAGTTAGTGAGAAGAGGTTTTTTTAAGAAGAGACAGGAGAGCCTCTTGTCTGGACTGGGAATGGATCTACTCCTTCAGCAGGGGGCTGGACTAGAAGACCTCCAATGTTCCTTCCAACTCTATTTCGTAACAGCTGACTTAGAACTGTTCACTTTATGTGCTTTCGAACTGCTAGGTTGGCAGAAGCTGGGACAAGTAACGGGAGCTCACTCCGTGACGCAGTGCTAGGGATTCGAACCGCCGAACTGCCGACCTTTCTGATCAACAAGCGCAGTGTCTTAGCCCCTGAGCCACTGCATCCCTTCTTGGATCTTGGAGAATGTCTATTTTTGATGCAAACTGGGGTTCAATTCCCCCACCCTTTCCTTCTTTTAGGGTCCTGGCCACAAAATATTTTCCTTTCCCAGGTGTTGCTGGGAGCAATACTTATTTGAGATCCCCGTAGTAGCTCAAACTTGATTGCCACCCAAAACCTCTTGGTAGAACAAGTCTATGCTCTTTGACTAGTCACTCCTGTTTTTCAAAAGGTGGGGGACAATTTTTTTTCTCCAGCAATTCTTGTTAAGATAAATAACGCCATGAGCAAATGACAGCTCACACCCTTGGGGTAATCATGCTAATTTTAGGGCCACCGGGATGAAGTTCTTGAGGAGGAGAGGAAGGGAACATCTCACGTATTCATCGTTCTGAATAAATGAAGGATGGAAGGTCTCAACTCTAAAGCATGGAAGCACAGGGGTTTGGAGAAATGTTGCATTTGTCCTACATTGAAATTCCATTTTCCAAAAAGATCAGGGGTTTTGGTGGAAATAAGCAAGGCTGGTTAACTTCCTTGTTGTTGTTAGTTGCGACCCATCGCAACCCCATGGACAATGTTCCTCCAGGCCTTCCTGTCCTCTCCCATCCTCTGGAGTCCATTTAAGCTCACTCCGACTGCTTCAGTGACTCCATCCAGCCACCTCCTTCTCTGCCGTCCCCTTCTTCTTTTGCCCTCCATCGTTCCCAGCATGAGGCTCTTCTCCAAGGAGTCCTTCCTTCTCATTAGGTGGCCAAAGTCTTTGAGTTTCCTCTTCAGGATCTGGCCTTCTGAGGAGCAGCCAAGGTGGATCTCCTCTAGGACTGACCGGTTGGATGGCCTTGCAGTCCAAGGGACTCAATGCAGGAGTCTTCTTCTCCAGCACCAGAGTTCAAAGGCCTCCATTCTTTGGCGCTCAGCCTTCCTTATGCTCCAACTTTCACAACCATCCACTGCAACTGGGGAAACCATCGCCTTGACTAGATGCCCTTTTGTTGGCAAGGTGATGTCTCTGCTTTTTAGGATGCTGTCTAGATTTGCCATAGTTTTCCTCCCCAGGAGCAATCGTCTTTTGTTTCCTTGGCTGCAGTCCCCATCTGCGGTGATCTTGGAGCCCAGGAAAATAAAATCTGTCATTACCTCCACTTCTTCCCCATCTTTTAATTTCCTAGCATAGTTAACGTCCTAGCATGGTTCAAAATGGCAGGTAATGAACAGCAACTGTGAGCGATGCTCCTTTGGAGAGGGCTTGGCTATCAAAATAACTAGTGGTGGAGATAAAGTGGGATTCAGCTCGAGTAATCTTTCCTCTCTCTAATATTTGGAGTCAACTTTCATTTGTACAACTGTTCTATGTTTCTTAGCTCCTCAAACCCTATCAGATCCAGAACATCGAAGTTGGCACATTGACATTCAAAGCTGTGGGACGCCACGTTTTTCAGGGTCCACCAAACTCGTTCCCAGAAGCCACCACTGGACAAGCACACTTGGAGTTGAGGGTGAAGAAACATCTAGAAGACTTTAGCCATCCGCTTGATGGACTTTGGGGTGGAGTGGGGGGTCAACCGTTATTCTCGCACACGCAACCCCAAGAATCCTCCAAGTCATAAGTTCAAGTAACTGTTGAAGGCGGGTTCTCCGGACAAGATCCATCATCCACACTCAGCCATGCCTTGAAGCTTTGAGGGGGAAGGTCTTGAGGCCTTGAGAAAGCATCTGATGACCACGTTGTGCTGGCACCGAGTCACAGCTTGCTGTTTCGTCTAAATATCTTCCTGAAATCACAACCTGGAGCCAATTGTGCTCATAAAGGGGATGTTGGTGGACACAAGCTTGGGTGTGCTGCAGGTTGCAGAAACAACTAAGGGAAGAGAAGTTCGTTTTTGATTTCTCATAAGGACAGAGAAGCTGACCCAACTGAATTCAGTAAGAAAACTGATCCGATGGTCTCTTATCTTCTCATGGGCATCGTCAAAACAGGTCCTTTTCGGGCCCAAGAGTTTTATTCAAAAGCTGGAGCTTGCACCCCACCAGAGATGCTGCATTCTCCATTTTGGAGAAGACACCCATTTAAATTTAACCCACTAGATGAGTTAAGGTATCATTATCCCAGGTGTAATTAGCCCGGCCGCTAAAACAAGTGGCGACAGGACAAAAATTACTCACATCCTTTTCTGCAGGGAACAAAAAATAACAAGGAGGTGGCCTCCACGGGCTGAACAAACAAGGCAGGGACCCTTAAAATAAAGTGATAAATGGTGTAGGGTAAAGACCAGGGAACGTTGAAGGAACAGAACAAAAGGAATATTTCTGAAAATAGTCACAGCGTTGACCCGCCTGGCAGAAAACATCTGTGGTTGGGCAAACAAGGTTGTCCCCAAAGTTCTTGAGAACTTCTCAGCCCTCCTTAAAAAAAAATGTCCCCTTCTTTTAAGGCTCCCTCTGTGGAGGACATATTCCATCGTTGAACACGTCCAACTGATTAGGGTAGGAGAATCTCACCGTACATCTTACATTATAACTATAATTTTTATTGCACATTTTCCCAAGACATTTTATCTTCTGTTTACCACGATTACCCTAACCCTAACCCACTGGGATTGTGCCAAGCTTGGATTCAAAACTCAACCGGGTCCCAAACATTTCCGTGCTCCAAACTGTCTCCGATCCTGCTGGTTGAGGGATTCTGGGAGTTGAAGTCCACCTATCTTAAAGTTGCTAAGGTTAAGGTTAATTTAAAAAATTGGAAAGTGAGGGGACGGTCACGTAAGCTTGGGCTCCTGGAGAACATTCATACCCCCCAAAAACTTGGTTCTGTTTCTCCTTGTAGGGGTGTTTTTTTTTGCAAGAAAAATAAGAAGTTGAAGCCTGGGAAGATAAATCTGTCCTTCACCAAGGCCATTTGTTTGACTCCCTCTATTGGTGACAGAGGTTCCTTGAGGTTCTCCTGCTGGGCGATGACGGAGATTTAGACCTCACCCATTCTTGGTCTACAAGATCTATCATTCTGGGATATATTGCTTCCCAACCTGGAGGAAAGATGAATAGAGCAAAAAGCCGTTGATTGATAGGTCTCTTCTGGACCATAAACCGTGGAATTCTGCACCAGATCAAACCATAAATCCTGGTGTGGTCACAAGAGCTCATGTTCTCCCGCCGAAGCTTAAACCCTCTTCCTTCTGGAAACCAACCTTGGCTTTTGAACTTAAGACGAATCAAGAAACCTGCACGTGCCATGGAATTCATCTCTTCCAACGCTTACATGGTATGATGCCCAGATCGAACCCGCCATGGGCACATCAGAAGCAGGGGAAGACGTTGATGATCACCCCAAAAGCTATGGCAGGCACGCGTCTTTCCTCCTTTTTTAAAATTGCAGAGAGACAGCGAATGCTATTTTAGGCTTCCATGTGGGGGAACATGACAACGAACAAGGTGGAAATACAAGTCGCCGAGCAATTTGTCCCGAAAACAGAAAGGTGGAACGAGCCCGGGCTGAAGATGAATCAGATTGTCCTCTCAAAAGGGTGTCGCCTTGCATGGTACAATTAGCCAACCTATAAAAGGGGTTTGGCTTCATGGTGCTTCCACACTTTTGTCTCGGAGGCTGTTCCCCTGATTTTGCTGAGCTGGGTGAGTTGAAAAATTGGGGTTGGGGGAGAATCAAGACCGGGGGGAGTTGAGCAGTTCCCTTAGAGGACAATTCCCTTTGGGGCCACTCTAGAAAAATTAGAGGCCCTTCTTCATTGTCCCTTTCCCTGTCTTTGCAGAAAGGGACTTCAGGATGAGCTACTTTCTGGACAGTGTCTGTACCATCGTCGGAATCTTTCACAAGTATGCCCGATGCCAGGATGGCAACCTCGCTCTCAACCGGAGAGAAATGAAGACGCTTATCCAGAAGGAGTTTGCTGAAGTCTTGGAGGTGAGCACCAACCGTTGGGGGTGGTGGTGATGATGAGAAACAACATCGGGCAATGCCCTCCGTGATGGATCTTCAGGACCCTTCATTCCAAGCCATGTCCTGATTGCAGCATTCATCCGTGTTCTGGCTAGATCCTGCACTGTCCACCGTGAATCCTTACATGGTGTTCCTTCGGTGGAGGATGTCAAGCCAGGCTGGAAGGTCACCTATCAGAGATGGTCTGGTGGAGCCTATTCTAGGAGCCAGGAAGTGGGATGGAGAACCTCTATGGTCTCTTCCAGCTCTACTGAGCTACAACACAGGAAGTGGGGCTGGGGGAATAATCAGGGAATACATGTAGGCTGAGCCAAGACCAGAGTTTGGGGTTGAAGGGATGACAGGGCCCATTTCCAGCAGGGGAAGCTGTTGGGTAAGTTAACCACTCAACAATCCTATTGGGCAGGACAACCTTTCTTTGGATATCATTCCACTTAAAACATAATAAATGATCATCTTAAGAGTGAAAAATGTTGAGGTGCTATTGGTGGTCCCAAAAACCAACCGTCTTCCTTTTGGATTTCTCCTCACTTCCAGAATCCTTGCGACCCTCAGACAATTGAGCTCACCTTCAAGCTGCTGGACGTCAATGGAGACAGCTTGGTGGACTTCAACGAGTACCTGATTTTCGTCTTCCAAATTGCCAAGGGTTGTTACAGGTACCTGCAGCCCAGAGAGTATCTTCTTCGGGACGAAACTAGCAGAGCCCTACGCGAAGGAGAAGCAGGAGGAACCAAAAGAGGAGGCCGGCAGCTTCAGGATGGGGAAAGGAGGGGAGACTATGTCCATGAGAGACAAGGCTTGGATGGGGCTTCCCTACGTTCCATTGAGGAAGGAAGACGGGGGGAACTGGTGGGATGCTACCTTCCTATCAAACCTGTAAAAGAAGTAGAAGAAGAAGAAGAAGAAGAAGAAGAAGAAGAAGAAGAAGAAGAAGAAGAAGAAGAAGAAGAAGAAGAAGAAGAAGAAGATAGCATCTTTGAAGGACATGAACCCGAGTTGAGGGATAGGAGAGACCGTCCATCTCAGGAACACCAGGAAAGAGATCCTGAACAACAATGGCATGAGCCCAAAGAGTGGGAAGATATTGAGATACCAGAACCCCGTCAACGGAGACAACAGGAATCAATACTGGAAGAGGACCCTCCACGTCAATTCCAAGAACTTGTGAGAAGAAATGACAATGACAGACGTGAAGTTCGGGATCCACTGGACAGGGATGAAGAAGACCTGTATTCTCCAGTAGTCCCATCCAGGAGGGAAGAAATGAGGCAACGCTGGGGCCAAGAGATTGAGGGAAGACTCTTCAGATATGGTTCTCAAGCACGAGTGGATCACGCAGATTACGATGTTGAAGGAAGTCGACCGTCTCGTGAACAGCGAGAAGGGGAAGATGGAAGGAGGGAGCTGGAAATGCGCGGTGAGCGGAGGTCTCGTGCCTTTGAACCCCATGTGGCTGATGAGCGCCAAGATCGTATTCGTCACCGTAGCCCAGTAGAGGAGTATGAGGAGCATCGCCCATTGTCCAGAGAAGGTGAGAGAAGATCACAGTTCCATGAAGATGACCAGAGAGAGAGTGAGGGGAGGAGACGAGGACGCTCCGTCTTTCAATCGAGAGAAGATGTTCGTAGAGCAATCCAGGCAGAAGAGGAAGAATTCAGAAGATCTGAAAGGAGACAGGATGAAGATGAGTGGAGCAGACCACGACCACGTGAAGCTTCCAGAAGACAAGAAGTGGAAAGTTTGGAAAGCAGGGAGCGAGAAAGGAGGAGGGGGAGGCCTTATTCTCCTGAGCTTGAGAACATGGACAGACCTTCCCGATCTCATGAGTCCGAAGGCAGAGAAGAGGTCAGAAGATCCAAACATCCTCAGGATGTAGAGCGGAGAAGGCGGGAGTTCAGCCGGGAGGATACCAGAGTAACCGAAGTTAGAAGGAGGAGGTCCCAGTCCCTTGAGCCTGTGGCCAGGGACATCAGATATATCCGATCACAAAGATATGAAGAACCAAGAAGAGATGATCAGAGAAGACCCCATAATTACGAAGTTCACTCTCTAGGAAGAAATGTCGCAAGAAGGAGAAGGCTCCAGCCTCATGAATCACCCAAGAGAGAAGACAACCAGGAGAGGCAAGGGTATTATGAACGTGAAACGTGGGACACTGAGAGAGACAGGAGAAGGCCTCAGTTACGTTATTCGGAACCCAGAGAGAGGGAGATGAGAAGGCATCAGCTGATTGATCCAAGAGTTGATGAAAGGGAACAACTCCAACCAAGAGAAGCAAACATCAGACCAAGACAATCAGATAGGATTTCTCCATCGGATAGTCCAAGAGAGTATGACCAGAATAAACAACAGATATATAGACATACTCTACAAAGAGAAGTAAAGAGACAAAGCTATGATAGACTAAGCAATGGCCAGAGACAAATCTGGGCAATTGAAATTGCTCAAAGAGAAGATGAAGGGCAAAGGAGAAGCAATGTTGAGGTTAGAGATGTTGGCCAATTCCGTAGAGTTCACCACAGAGAGAGTGAACACCAGAGAAGAACCTCAAGACATGAATCTGATGATGAAAACATTGATCAGAGGCACACCGAAACTTATGAGGCTAGCTCAGTAGAAGGTGAAGACCAAAGAAGAACTTCATCCCATGACTCTGGTACAAGGCAGATCAACCAAAGGAGAGCCCCAACCTATGAGGTTGGCCCTAAAGATGATCAAGGACCAAGGAGGATGCCATCACGTGAGTCTAATGACCAAAGATGGAGGACCCACACAGAAACTGACCTAGTAGAAGATGATCAGAAGCCTTCCAACCCATATGAAGTTGACCCAAGAGATGGTGAGCATCAGAGGACAGTGCAGTCCTCTGACCCTAATTTCAGGGATATTGAAGTAACACAAGATAATATGGGGGACAGCACTCAGCCACGTGAAGCCACCTCTGTTCCCAATCAAACCGCTGACCGTGGACGTAATCTGCTGAGAGACCAAAGGCCACCAGAGTCTGGTGAAGTTCAACCATCAAGGAAGCCTGGACAATCTAAGGCAGAACGAAGCCCGGTGAGTCCACGTGAGCAGCACCAGGTCACAAGAGAGAGCCAACGTTTGTCTGGACCAGAACAGAGAGGTCCACAAAGACGGTGGCTGCAACACCATCAAACCGAAGGCCAAGAAGCTGGAGTGGATCAAGCCCAACGAAAAGGAGGTTCACCTGTAGGCAAGAGAACTATCTCCCAACCAAGCGAACGACAGATCACCGAGGGCCAGGAAAGCTGGGTCCAAGGGTACCATCCCACGCCACCCCCCCAAGTTGAAGGTGAGTCTGAAGTCTCTCCAGCCGGAGAGGGTGGCGAAGCTCAAGAACTTGCTGCTCTCAACCAACAGCAAGTCCACCATGAGGGAGAAGCTCCTCAACCTGAGATGGAGGAACCCAAAGGGGAGGAAGACGACGGAAGTGGCTCATGGGCCCAGGAATCTCAGCCGCCTTTGGAGGACGATGACCAACAAGCCATCATGGAGAAGCCGAGCGGTTCTCTGGTGGAAAGCAAACCGTGCGTGGTTTGCAACCCGCTGTACGAATATCTGTTGGCCCAGAAGAAGCAGGAGCAACCCTAGAAGTTGGGATGAAGATGCGAGCTTGAAGCTCGCTTGGGCTTCTTTCCACAGATGTTCTTTGATCCTGTTGAGTTTTGTTCTAATCAGTTAATCTAATCATCTGAAAATCAGCTCTTTTGGTCCAAGGTGATACCCTAACAAAGGGGATCCTGATCTCTTCCCTTTGGGATGTATCCATGGAAGTGTTAAGCTTAAGGTTGAGAAAAAAGCAAGGGGGTCTCTATAATCATTTGGGTTTTCTGCTACTCGGGGTCTCGATCCGCCCCTTTGCCTCTTCGACGATTCCGAAATACCTTCCAAACTCCACAGGAGGTTACAAGATGAGGAACGCACAGACCCCAAATTCTACCTGGAGTCGTCAAGGAGCAAATCTAGGCGGATGTAAACCCCTTCCGTGTCCTTAGACATCTTCCTTTAGTCTCAATAAATTCCTTCTGATTGAATGCATCCGTTCTCCTTCCTTCTGTTTCCTTCGTCCACAGTATTTCCTTACTTATTCGTGGGTTGTTTTTTTTAAGTGGGGTTGATTCCTCTGTTGGCCACAAGGTGAAGCGCAGAAAAATCAGCCAGGATTTCAAGAGGGTTAAATATTTGGAGAAATGCTGGTTTCAAGAGCCAATGAGAGACGCTTCTTTTTTTAAAAAAAAGAAAAAAGAAAAAAGTTCACATTCAAGTCACAACTTGCGAAGGGGAAGGTTGGGACAGAACCGCAAAAATGCAACTGAGAGGTTGCGTCATTCACCTACCACTGCAATTGTGTTGCCACAGATCTTGCCACGCGCTCTGTTTACCCTCCTTTCAATTGAGAGAGAAATCTTAATCATTTTTTTTTTTTTTGCCCAATCCCTTAGCACACAATTCTTTTTTTTTTTAAAATCTCTGCTGGACTTTTTCCAGTTTTGCAAGAGGGTAGCGAGGGAAGTCAGCTTATTTTCAGAAAATTCTCCTAACAAGATACCTCTCTTCTTTTAAAGACAAGTTATGCATTTATTTATTAAATATATTGATTGCCCATCTTACCGTAAGGTAACTCTGGTCAATTCGCAATCAACTTTTGCAAAAGTTTAATTCACAATAAGAATTAAAGTGATAAAAAAGATTTTGAAAGATATTTTCCTTTCTTTCTTTTTTTCTTTTTCTTCCTTTCGTTTTTTTCATTCTTCTGCTTTTGTTTCCATTCATCCTTTTTTCCTTTCTTTTTTCATTCTTTCTCTCTCTCTCTCTCTCTCTCTCCTGCCCACCCGCCCTCCCTCCCTCTCTTTCTCTACTGCAAGGGAGGCAGCAGAAAATACTGTTCACTAAATACTGTACATACTTCAATTCATAAAATCCCCAAGTGCACATTAGTTACACTCATATCCAGTCCGGATGAAAGTAGAGTACGGATCACTCAACATTCAGCCCTGAGTGCAGGGGTCTCTTTTTAGAAACGCCAAGGCTCTAGTCCTCATAATGATGGGCGAAGCCTTCTGGTGTGTTATAGAAGATGAGAAGCTGTGATAGCTGGCATGTGGCAAAGTTAGCATCCTTATCTTGGCACAAGACAACGGGAAAAAATGTCTGTCTCCAACTTTTTTCTTCTTAGCGTATACTCAGAGGAGTAGGGGGATGACTCACCCCTCCGCGGCCTTTTTGCACCGAGGAGAATTAAAGCATTGCAGAAAACGGGATCCCTGTTATTTTTACAGCACTGTATAGATTAGGAATTTGGGAAAGGAATTTGAAGCGGAAAGCAAAACGCCAGTTGGGGTTGGCTTTCCGGTTCAATCTGAAAACCAAATTCTGAAAATACTCAAGTCTGCTTCTGTCTACCTGTGTAAAAACAGAAGCTACACTTTCACATCCTTCCTCTGTCGTCGTGGGAATTTTTTCCCCCTTCACCGTTGCATTCTTCTGCTTGCTTTGAAGCACCGCAAACCGTCCGCCTGCATTTGGAAAGTGGCAAACGCAGTTCCTGCGCAGCGCTCCCCGCTTTTCCCGCAAGGAGGAATTTTGTAAAAAAAAAAAAAAGAGGGGGGAGGGATTAAAACTAGACAAGGCGAATTTCTTTTTTCCCCCTCCATGTATCTTAAAGAGATGTGGCTCCCAGATTTATAGAGCCGAGGTGTGCCATCCTTTCTTCCACATTTCCAACACAGTGGAGATAACCCAGGAAACATTTTGGCTAACCTCGTTGGGGGGGGGGGGGAAGTGCCCCCTATAAACCATCTTGTATATGTTTTCTTTGAATGCTGTAGATATTGTAAGTTTAACTTACAAACAAACATTAAACAAACTTGTAGCAGATTTCAGAGCATTTCACCCCTGGTTGACGCTGAAGGAGAACCAGACATGCTTTCCAGCAGTAAATCTTTTTTACTGCTAGTCCTTGACTTACAACAATTCACTTAGTGACGGATCAAAGTTACAACGGCACCCCAAAAAAGTGACTTAGGACCATTTTTTTTTTCACGCAACTGTGGCAGCCTTCCCAGGGTCCCGTGATCAAAATTCAGACGCTTGGCAACGGATTCACATTTACGACGGTCGCAGTGATGCGACCTTCTGACCAGCAGAGTCCATGGGGAAGGGGTGTTCACTTAACAAGTAGGTGTGGGGGTTACTGCAGGCTGGGTTTCCCTCCCCCTCCTTCCCCTTTGGTTGCTAGGGAAAACTTAACCTGGATTTTTGCCCAATTCTTTTCGTTAGTACACAACCCTGCGGTTCTTTTTTTATTTTTTAAAATCTCTGCTGGACTTTTTCCAGTTTGCAAAAGGGCGGAGGGAGAAGTCAGCTTATCTTCAGGATAATTCTTCTAAAAAGAAAGCTCTCTTTTTAAAAATAAAAAAGTTTTTTATTTATTTATTAAGTATATTGACTGCCCGTCTTACCGCAAGGCAAATCTGGACAGTTCTCAATATTTAAAAGATGAACTTTTTGCAAAACGTAGGTACAATAGGAATTAAAATAATTTAAAAAAGATTTTAAAAGATTTTTCCTTTCCTCTTTCTTTTGGTTTTCTTTCCTTCCTTCCTTTTTTCTCTTTTTCTTTCTTTCTCTTTCTGTTTCATTCATTCATTCATCCAAGGTGGCGCAGTGGTTAAATGCAGCACTGCAGGCTACTGCTAGATCAGCAGTTCAGCGGTTCAAATCTCACCGGCTCAGGGTTGACTCAGCCTTCCATCCTTCCGAGGTGGGTAAAATGAGGACCCAGATTGTTGTTGGGGGCAATATGCTGACTCTCTGTAAACCGCTTAGAGAGGGCTGAAAGCCCTATGAAGCGGTATATAAGTCTAACTGCTATTGCTATTTCATTTCTCTTTCTTTTGTTCTTTCTCTCTCTCTCTTTCTCTACTGCAAGGGAAGAGGCAGAAAATACCGACTTTAATTCGTAAAATCCCCCAGTGCACATTAGTTACGCTCATATCCAGACCCGATGAAAGCAGAGTGGAAATCACTCAAAATTCATCCCTAAGTACAGGGGTCTCTTTTTTTTAGTCTAGTCCTCATTGTTCTAGGGGAAGCCTCCAGCTGTGTTCTAGAAGAGGAGAAGCAGTTACAGCTGGCATGTGGCAAAGTCAGCGCCATTCTCTTGGCACAAGACAACGGGGGGGGAAAAATGAGCGTCTCCAACTTTTTTTTGCGTTCTTCTTCTCAGTGGTTACTCAGAGGAGTAGTGGGGGGGGTGACTCACCCCTCTGCGGCCCTCTTGCACAAAGGAAAATTACAGCGCTGCAGAAAACGGATTTCCTGTTATTTTTCCAGCATTTTATAGATTAGGAATTTGGGAAAGAATTCGGTCGTCAGACCAAGCTGGGTTTGGATTTCTGATTTTAAGTCCGAAAAACCAAATTCTGAAAATACTCAAGTCTGCTTCTGTCTACCCGTGTAAAAACAGAAGCCACACTTTCGCATCCTTCCTTTGCAAAACAGAACTCCTCTGTCGTCGTGGGAAATTTCATTTCCCCCCCCCCCCTTCACCGCTGCATTCTTCCACTTGCTTTGAAGCGTTGCAAACCGTCCGCCGGCATTCGGAAAGCGTGTTCTGCATTTTCCCCAAAGGAGGAAATTTGTAAAAAGTGGAGGGGATTAAAACCAGATGAGGCGAATTTTTTCCCCCCCCTCCTCCGTGTATTTTTTAAAAAAAAATGTGGCTCCCAGATTTGGGGAGAAATTCAAAATCAGAGGGAAACTTCCTTTCTCTTTGCGTTTCACCTGAATAACGACACCATCCCAAAATGTAGTTAAAAACGTAACAGAGTTGGGAGGGAACTCGGAGGTCATCTAGTCCAACCCCCTGCTCACACAGGAAACCTACACTAGTCGAAGTGCCGACTTTCTTTCTGATCCACAAGCTCAGCACCTTAACTGCAGAAGGAATAGAGTCCCCTTAAGTTTACACTTAAGTCACACAAGAAGGAAACTTAAATTGAAGGTTTGGGCTGAAGGCAGGTGGCTACCGGTTGGATTTCGGCCTGCTACACAGCAAAAGGGGATTTATTTATTTGCTTTCTCAGTCAAAACTGCTGGGAAGTCTTCGAAACTGAAATCTAGCGGATTCCGAACAGCTGGGAAAGCTCAACCGGTTGGTTTTCCCCCCCATTTGTGGCGTATTTCTGTAAAAGTTAGCAAGAGAGTGGGCCTGAGTGGGTTAACCGGAGAGAGAAAAATCAACTTCCCTTTAAGCACATTCCTGAGTGAATGAAATAAGGTGGGGCATGTGAGGTTTGTGTGTGTGTGTGTGTTTGCCTGAGTGTGTCATTTAGCCAAAATTGCTCAACAGGCGGGAAAGAGACGGGCGTTGGCTTAACCGGGGAGGGGCCAAACCCTCCCTTCGCCACTCGGGTCTCCAACCAGCTCACCAGCAACAGCCAACTTTCCTCTCTGTCCAGCTAGTTGCCGACCACAGCTATGGTAAGCGCGCCCAGGCCTTGGCGGATGCCTCTGAAGTATGCCAAGGCAGACGTAGGGAGGAGTGTTTCCTTCTCCGTTTGCAACTGAGGGGGGGTGTGTGGAGGGAGGGGGAAGGAAGCAGTCTCCCCCCCCCCAAAAAAAAACCAGAGCCAGGGGAAATTGGCTGGAGGAGAAGGGGAACAAATGACACCGTGAGAAGGAGGAAAAATGGGAAACAGCTGGAATGACCCAAAAGTTCACCGAATCCAACTTCTGTCTCCCGGGAGGCAGTTCCAGACTTTTCAGTCTGGATGGGGACTCCGGTTCCCCTGCTCCTAAGAGGGTGGGGATGATGGGAAGTGGAGTGTTGGGATTCCTCTGCCAGCAGCCTGGAGAACAGAGGCGGCTACCAAGGTGTGGCTCTCGTCTGCCTCCCTTCTCTCTGTCTCCCTCTCTCCCGCTCTCTCTCTCTCTCTATTTCTGCCTCTCTCTGTTTCTATCTCTTTCATCTCTGCCTATCCTTTTCTCCACTCTCTCTCTCTCTCCCCCTTTCTCTTCGCTTCTTTTTTCTCTTCACTTTCTCTCTCCTCTCCACCTTCAGTCTCTCTTTTTCTCTTTCCACTTTCCTCCTCTCTTTCTTCACTCTTCTTTCTCTCTCTCTCCCTCCCTCTCTATGTCTATCTCTTTCATCTCTGCCTATCCTTTTCTCCTTCACTCTCTCTCTCCCCCTTTCTCTTCACTTCTTTTTTCTCTTCACTTTCTCTCTCCTCTCCACCTTCAGTCTCTCTTTTTCTCTTTCCACTTTCCTCTCTCCTTTCTTCACTCTTCTCTCTCTCTCTCTCCTCCCTCTCTCTTTATGTCTACCTCTTTCTCTCTGTCTCTCTCTTTTGTTTCTGCCTATCTTTTTCTCTTTGCCTCTCTCTCTTTCTCTCTCTCTCTCTCTCTCTCTCCTTGTCTTCATTTCTTTTGTCTCCATCTCTCTCTCTCTCTCCCTCCTTCCCTCCCTCTCTCTATTCCTGGCTGTCTCTTTGTCTACCTTTTTTCTCTTCCTATCCTTTTCCCTTTGCCTCTCTCTTTCTTTCTCTCTGTCTCTCTGTCTCTCTGTCTCTCTCTCTCTCTCTGTCTCTCTCTCATGTGGGCATCCATGCCACCGAAGATGTGTTCTTTTCACCAGAATATATTCCTTCTGGGGATAGAAAATTCGGTTTCGCCTTTCCTGCGAGGTCAGAAGTGCGTAGCGTAGCGGGAGGTCAAGTCCTTGCCGTTTTGGGCTGTGGTTTTCCGTTTCTTTTCAGCGGGAAAGGGTGTGGCTATGCCGGTGGACAAGCTTTCTCAAATTCCACCATGGCTCGGGGTTCCTCCTTGCAAAAATCTCCCAGGAAGCGGAGTTCAACGGGGGAAGACTTAGGCAGAAGTCAGATCATTGACCGGTTGAACTTCGAACTGCCACACGAGGCCTACAAACACCACCAAGGAGAAAAGCAGCTCTTTAGTTTGAGATGTGGGACAGGCAGGAATTAAGAGAGTTGGGCTCTTAATTGTCTTCCCATAAGATCCTGGCGGGGGGATTTCTGCCTAGAGACCCTCTGGAGACCCCACTCCAAGTCTATAAAAGTATACTATATGTTCGCTAAGTGTGGATTGCCCCAAAAAATCACCGTTCCTGTGCTTTGGGGAGTGGTTCGATTGGTAACACTCAGCCATTAAAAAACAGATGCAAAATAATCTTCTTGGCTGATTTTTTGCAAAGTCAGCTCGTAAGGGGTAGTAGGAGAAAACACTTACTAGTGCAGAAGCAAAACAGAACTAATGACTAGGCAAGAAGAGTTATACCAAGGCATCCCAAATCTTGAGTTACACATTCTTGCGGGTAAATATATTGGTGAACTACTCCGGATGTCATCCATTAGTTGTTGTTTTTAAAAAAAGAAATATTCTGTGTGTTCCCACCTTATGCTGAATTTGACTCCGTTAAAAACCTGGATGAGGGCCAGTCAGTCTACCATCTGCTAATCTAACTTGAGTTTGTTGTAAGTTTGTCTGTGTGTTGGGGAGGGGAGGGGGGTATCGGTGGGCTAACAGAATAACAGTTGAAGGGAGCTTGGGAGGTTCTTCTGGTCCAACCCCCTCCTGCTCGAGCAAGAGACCCTTTTCCATTTCAGACGATACGATGGGTCAATCTGGTCTTTAAAAATATCTCCAGTGATGGAGCCTCACCTATGCTCAGAGTGTAACGCCAAACGTCTTGTGTGAATCCACAAAGGCGGCTCATCCGGTAACCAGGAAGTGTTGTGTGAATGCAACGAAGCGGTTACTGGGGAGGGGAGGAACATTGGAGAAGAATGTTAAGTTTGTTCTGTGGCTTTTCGCTGCCAGGGGTTTTATGTTGCCAGGGAAGGCCCAAACTCATGAGTGCCTCTCCTCCGAAGTTGCCAAGTTGTGTCGTTAGATCTTTAAAAAAAAAAAAAAAAAGAGTGCGCTCTCTCTCGGCCCCCCCCCCCTCTCTCTCCAAAAATTGACGTCAGTTTTTTTCCGTTGCAAGCAAAAATCAAGTTCTAGCCAAGGCCACTAGGTGGAAATGCACAGGTTTTGATCTGCAAATGGAAGAACAGCAGAGAACCCACGTTGAATTGGCTCCCTGGGATATGAATTGGAGCGCCTCTCCCTTCCTGGGCCTATCCCGAATTTCCTCATAGCAATAGCAGTTAGACTTATATACCGCTTCATAGGGCTTTCAGCCCTCTCTAAGCGGTTTTACAGAGTCAGCATATCACCCCCAACAACAATCCAGGTCCTCATTTTTACCCACCTCGGAAGGATGGAAGGCTGAGTCAACCTTGAGCCGGTGAGATTTGAACAGCCGAACTGCTGAACTGCAGTCAGCTGAAGTAGCCTGCAATGCTGCATTTAACCACTGCACCACCTTGGCTCTGGGGGGTGGGCGGGGCAATTTATTTGAAAGACTCTCTTCAAACTTAAAAGTAACTCCAGTAGGGGGCAGGCAAACTGAACTAGCTCTGAAATTAACCTAAACTTAGATATCTCTGAAGTTAACCCAAACTTAATTAGCTCTGAAATTAACCCACGTTGTAGGCTGGCATTTCTCAATCTTGGCCACTGGAAGAGGGGAAGAGGCAGCCACCTCTGGAGGCCGAGATGAGTGAGGAGGAAGAACAGCTGGGGCCTGTTCCTGATGCGCATATGCACAGAGCGGTTAGGAGAGGAGAACAGCGGAGGAGGAGTCAACTTGGGAAGCAAGGCGCATGTGAACACTGAATGGCCCCACCCTGGCTGGGGAATAAATAGAAGGAAAGGTCGTAGAAGGTGGTCGTAGGAGACAACAGTTCGTATTTCTGAAGATTTGGCTCATTGTGCTTCGCTGCTTGCCAGAACTTAATTTGCAGCTTTTCGGCTGGGAGCTCACAGCCTGGCGATTATTGCCAGAAGCTGATAAAGTCTGTTTACTTCGGTTAGCTCTTCGAAGGACTATTGCCTGGACTTTTCGGTGTGTGTGAATGCCATTAATTCACAGGAGATTAAATAAAGAGGGGGGGGCGGGTTGCGACAAGGAGTTCTGTTTCTTGTTTCTGCTAAGGCTGGGTCAGAACAATTATCTTCTCCCTTCGGGCTCCCATTGGAAACAAGATGCGCCTTTTCGCGAAGCGCGCATCGTTGCAATATTCGGAAGCGAAGGAGGCCCATTTTTAAAAACGCAACTTTTTCCACTTCTGCAGTCGTCCAGGTACGCTGTGGGCCCCACCGAAACCGAGCGTTGCATCGAGTCGCTGCTGGCCGTCTTCCAGCGCTACGCTGGGAGGGATGGAGATAGCAAGACTCTCTCCAAGAAGGAATTCAAAACATTCATGGATACGGAGCTGGGCTCTTTCACCAAGGTATGATTTACAGTTGATGGATCTCTTCGATATAGCTGGGAAACGTGGTTTTTTATTTTTTCCTCCCAAAAATTCAGCTTAAGAATCCTCCTGCTTGGGCTCCCCCCGGTGGTGGGATGTAGAATTGCAAACGGGGATAGGCACCGACGCCTAGTTCGATGTTTTTACTGTTTTTGGAACAAGGCGAACGATGTTCAATCAACACTTTCAAAGCAAACAAGAGATATTTGGGATATTGTTTCCAATCCGATGTGTTACCAGGATGTAAAAATGCTGAGATAGCAGAATAACAGAGCGGGAAGGGGACCTCAGAGGTCTTCTGGTCCAACCCCCTGCCAGGCAGGAAACCCTATACCATTTTGGACAAATGGTTGTCCAATCTCTTCTTAAAAACTTCCAGTGTTGGAGCACCCACAACTTCTGGTGGCAAGCAGTTCCACAGGTCTATTATTTTCACTGTTAAGAAGTTTCGCCTCGGTTCAAGTTTGCTTCTCTCCTTGATTAGTGTCCGTCCATTGTTTCCTGTCTTGCTTTGGAAAATGCTGACCCCCTCTTCTTTTGGGCAGCCCCTCAAATACTGGAAGACTGTTATCATGTCCCCGCTAGTCAGTGGTGAGTTGCAGGCAGTAATAGCAATAGCAATAGCAATAGCAATAGCAGTAGACTTATATACCGCTTCATAGGCCTTTCAGGCCTCTCTAAGCGGTTTACAGAGAGTCAGCATATTGCCCCCAACAATCTGGGTCCTCATTTTACCCACCTCGGAAGGATGGAAGGCTGAGTCAACCCTGAGCCGGTGAGATTTGAACCGCTGACCTGCTGATCTAGCAGTAGCCTGCAGTGCTGCATTTAACCACTGCGCCACCTTGGCCCACCAGTACACCCCGGTACACGCATATTGGAGCCAGATACCGTTCCTGTATAGTGCTCTGGACGGCCCACTCGCCCGCCCGAGCTCCTTAGCGGTATTTAAAGGTGTCTGCGCTTCCACGCAGGTGCATGGCGCGTACAGCACCTGCACAATGCTCCACGGAGCACCTGGAGTGTCACAGAGCATCACGGAGTGGCTAAGATTCATGTGCACGCTGCGCGCGTCCATGAGCACAACGCGGGCCCCATTCCAACCGTACCGGTTGGAACGGGATTTGAAACCCACCACTGCCCCTAGTCCTTCTTTTCTCTAGACTTGCCAGACCCAATTCCTGCAGCTGTTCATCATATGATTTAGCTCAGTGATGGGATTCAAAAAAAATTTAACTACTGGTTCTGTGGGCGTGGCTTGGTGGGTGTGGCTTGATGAGAAGGGTACTGTAAAATCTCCATTTCCTTCTAATCAGCTGGGACTCAGGAGGCAGAGAATAGAAGGGGCGTGGCCAGCCAGAGGTGGTATTTGCCGGTTCTCTGAACTACTCAAAATTTCTGCTACCGGTTCCCCGGAACTGGTCAGAACCTGCTGAATTTCACCTCTGATTTAGTCTCCAGGCTTTTAATCATCTTAGTCACTCTGCACTTTTTCCAAAGTCTCTACCTCGTTTTTGGTAACGTGGTGACCAAAACTGGACGCAGGATTCCAGGTCTTACTAAGATCTTATGAGATTTTGGTCTCCCTGTCCCTCAAGAAATTCATTTTGACAGGTCCAAAAAAGGCCCAGCTGATCTCCTATGATCTTTTTTTTAAAAAATTCTTTGCAGAACCAGAAAGATCCAGGCGTCGTTGACCGTATGATGAAAAAGCTGGACATGAACAACGACGGGCAGCTGGACTTTTCCGAGTTCTTGAACCTCATCGGGGGCCTGGCGGATGCCTGCCATCACCACATGGCATCTGCGCCCGCCCCCCCAAAAAGACTGTGAAGGCATCCGGGCGATTTCAAATCTTGTCATCCAAAGCATTCCAAAAATCAGGGAAGGATGTGCGCAAACTTCCTTTACTTTTTGTTTTCCTTGTTAAAAATTTGAATAAAATCGAGAATGAATAAAAAGCAGGTTTCTGGTTTGTCCGTGCACGAAGGAGCAGAGAGCTGCGTTGGTCAAACGGGGTTACGTATTTGCAGGATAGGGAAAGTTAGCCTAGGTCAAAAAGGAACCACTCAGGACATCTGAACCCCG
Organism: Thamnophis elegans; assembly: GCF_009769535.1. NCBI lineage: Eukaryota > Metazoa > Chordata > Lepidosauria > Squamata > Natricidae > Thamnophis > Thamnophis elegans. The sequence goes on along the minus strand of NC_045557.1, from coordinate 3,812,765 downwards.
ACTCTGAAACAAATTGGGTTTTAAAAATAAAGGTGCTAGTCCTTTATGTTTGTGGAATGAGCAGGTGTTCTGACCCAGACCTGGTCCCGACAAAACTCCTTTTATTAAACGAATGTGAATTCCTCTCATTCACATTCAACAAACGCGGTGCTGTGCAAGGAGAGACTTGTGAGATTCATGGACAGATATTCACACTCCAGAAACAAACGACCAGATTGTTTCCTGCAAAAGCCCCCCCCTCCCCTTTCGCTCCTCTTTTATTTCCTATGGGAGGGGCCATTCACCGCCCACCGGCGGCTTTAACTCCCAAGTCGAGCCTGATTTCGGAGCTGCTGTTCTTCTGGCAGCTTCACTTTGCGAAAACCCGCCGTTCAAAAATTTAACACGCGCCTCCCTAAACGGGCCATACCAGGCTGAACCACTAGAGGGCAGTACGCACATTGTTTATGTCCTCCAAAGTTACATTTTGAACTCGGGGCAAAACACACCCAGATACATAACTGGACCTGCAAAGAATTCCGTTTCGGCTATTTGTCACCAGCGGTGAATAATGGCCGTGTCACCCCGAGAGTTGGCATTTGCAAAAATCAGGTGCTTTGTAGTACCTCATCCTCCCCTCCTCCTTCCTCCCTCTCTTCTTCTCCCACTTTCTCTTCCTTCTCCTTCTTCCTCCCTCTCCTTACTTTCTTCCTCCTCCCTCTTCCTCCTCCCCATCCTCCTTCCTCCTCTTTTTCTCCCACTTCCTCCTCCTCTTCTCCACTTCCTTCACTTCCTTCCTTTCCTCCTCTTCCTTCCCCTCCTCTTCCTTTCTTCTTCCTCTTCCTCCCATCTTCCTCTTCCTCCCCCTCTTCCTCCCCCTTTTATCTTCCTCCTCCTTTTCCTTCCACTCTTCCTCTCCCTCCTCCTCTTCCTCCCTTTTCTCCCTTCTCTTCCTCCTCTTCCTCCCCTTTTTCTCCCTTCTCTTCCTCCTCCCCCTCCTTCCTCCTCTTCCTCCCCTTCCTCTTCCTCCTCCTCTTAGGCGGCACCAACCTGCCACAGGTTGAAATCAAATTAAACCTATTTAAAACTGTCTCTCAACCTCGGCAACCTGAAGACGGGCAGACTTCAACTGCCAGAATTCCACATTGGCAGGGGAATCCTGGGAGTTGAAGTCTGCCGATCTTCAAGTTGCCGAGGTTGAAAAACTCATCCATGTTTATACAACTAGGTGGGGAAAAGAGTGGAATATTTTGCTCAGGGTGGGAACTCCCTCCCCATTGCAATAATCAGCCAGGGCGGGACATTCCTGAGCTTTGATTGCAACTTTTCCTTATTTTATTTTTTGGCCTCGCTTCCTTTCCGACGCCCCATTCGTGCTGGAAAGAAATATTCAACCTTTTTCCCATTGCTTCTTCCTGTCTCCGGGATTCCACCCCCCCCCCCGGGGCTCACAGTTCCCACGGTGGTACAGTCCTCCCAGGAAAAAAAGGGGGCTACACCAGGTGATGTCAGCCTCCAAGTAATGCACAGGTGAGACTGCACCTCATCTGGTTCATTTGGATTGACAGGTGCAGGGAGTTGATCCACCCAGCGGCTGAAAAATCCACAAATATTTGCCTTCCAAGACAACCGCTGTTTTAAGGCCCCAGCCACCGATGCGAAATCTCCGTTGCACAATTCAACCTTGGCACATCGCACAAATTAGTCAAGCTGTTTGCATCATACTTCTTCCTAAATAACAACCAGCTGGGATTACACACACAGAGAGACACAAACACACAAACACAACCACCACCCAATCTTGAGATGGGTTTCTGCCTTTTTCCTCTTCCCTCCTCGCCTAGTCTTCCTCTACTGCTGTGCCTCAAATATTATCACCTGCTCCGAGAATCATATTTGACCATAAATCTATATCTATAAAAATGGCTCTCACTCTGTCTGTGTGTGTATGTATGTATGTTCCAGCATAACTCTGGAATGCCTTGAGCAATTTCAACCAAACTTGGTACACAGATGACTTTACTCTCTGGAAACAAATACTGTGGCGGTAAGATACCCCTAATACTCCTCGGGGGGGTGTTCTGTTAAAATACATCCTGTTGTGCCTTCAAACGGCCTCTACTGTACTGCCGCAAAATGGCTTCTTCTGTACAGCACAGTGGAGTTGCCACGGTAACGGATTCACAGTACTCCATAAGGAGGCTCCCTCTGGTAAGGAGGAAAATCCAACATTAGAAATTACATTTGGTCCGGACATTTTTCCAGTATAAATAAATACCCGGGGCAACACCGGATTATCGGCTGGGTGCCTTTGTAAAGAAACAAGAGAGCTGGCGGCATATATTGCAAACATTTTTGTTGGAGGGGTGGGGGGCATGGAAATTGTGAAATTGGTGGAAGAGATTTGATTTCTTTTCCTGGCCAGAAGAATTGCAAGAAACGATGCCTGTAAAAAATAAAATAAATAAATCCAAGTTTCCAAGGAAGCAGGAAAGAAAGGAGCAGAGATAACAGCCGTTGGATGGAAAAGTCTTGCAAATTGAGCCTGGCAAAGGCATGGCAGCCCAGGACAGCTAGCCTGGAACAAGCCTGCGTGTATTTGTGGGGGAATTAAGTGATTCGTTAATTAATAATGTAATCGAGATCGAAATGTGGAAAGGGAGGTTGACGCTCCCTCCAAAAATAGCCAGATCTCGAGGTTTTTCCTCCCAGCAAAATTTAGCCAATCCATTAAACTCCTCTCTCCGGACCTAGCAAATTAATTCCAAACCCAAAGCTTGCTTTGATTTGAAATCTGGAGTTTCTTCGGAGACCAGTAGATGCAGCGTGGAGAGAACGCACCATAAAATACACACACCCCAAAACAAAAACAAGTTTGTTTAAGTGAAGTTCGAAGTTACAACGGCATTCCAAAAAGGTGGCTAATGGACATTTTTCACACTTCTGACCATGCCTTTTCACACCTGGTGAAAATTCGGACGCATGGCAACCGGCGGTCAGCCTCTTCTTTAAAAACCTCCCCGTTACCCACAACTTCTGAAGGCAAGTTGTTGTTGATTTTTCCCTACAGAGACTGCATATTTTCCTGACTCTGCACCCTGCATCCTGTGTGTGTGCATGTGTGTGTGTGTGTGTGTAAGTAACAATAGGGAGGCAGTCGCCCAGAATAACACGTGAGAGTTTGCATCTAGCGGGATGGAATTCAGGAATGTGGAGGAGGAAAAACAGGTGGGCAGGGCAGGAAAAGTTATGGTGGGGGGGGGGACGACACACCAAAGAATGCAGAATAGCTTTTGATGGGGCCTGTTTGATCTCCTTTTCTCTTTTCCCTTGATGTCAATTCCAATTTACACACACACACACACACACACACACACACAGTGCATTCAGAAACTATTCAGAGCTCCTTAAGCACTTTGGTAAATTTTGTTATGCTGCGGCCTGATTCTACAGTGGTTGAAATGCAATTGTTTTTTCCTCATTAATCTACACTCAGTATCCCATAATTACAGACAAAAACCAGAATTTTAGGGGGGAAAAAACTGTAAATATCTATCTCTGTCTATATCATCTATCTCTCTATCTCTATAATCTCTCTATAACATTTATCTATATCTATCTATAGTATCTCTATGTATCTGTTTATCTGTATTTATTTTTCTATCTATCATCTATCTGTATCTATCTATCTATCTATCTATCTATCTATCTCTTTTCTCTATCATCTATCTATCTCTATCTACCTACCTACCTACCTACCTAACCTACCCCTTTTCTCTCTATCTATCTATCTCTCTTTATCATCTATCTATCTATCTATCTCTTTTCTCTATCATCTATCTATCTATCTCTATCTATCTATCTACCTACCTACCTATCCCTTTTCTCTCTATCTATCTATCTCTTTATCATCTATCTATCTATCTATCTATCTCTTTTCTCTATCATCTATCTATCTCTATCTATCTATCTACCTACCTACCTACCTACCTACCTACCTACCTACCTATCCCTTTTCTCTCTATCTATCTATCTATCTCTTTATCATCTATCTATCTATATCTCTACCATCTTTATCTACATCTCTATCTCTAGCTATCTACTGTATCTCTCTCTCTCCATCTATCTACTGTATCTGTATCTATCTATATCTCTGTCTATCATCTATCAATCAATATCTATATTCTCTTCTCTATTCTCTATTCTCCTCTCGTCTCTATTCTCCCCTCTTCTCTAGTCTCTATTCTCCTTTCTTTTCTCTCTTCTATTCTCTTATCTTCTACTCTTCTCTCTCTTCTAATCGTTTGCAACTTAAGACTGGGCAGCCCGCCCAAGGACAATCCCCTTTGGCCCAGGAAAGAGCTCTCTCTAAGGGTCCGACGCCCAGCTTTCTGGCGCCTCTCCAAGACCTCGGCTTCTCCCGCGCGTCTGCAGATGCCAGTCCGGCTTCTCCGCCCCCGGCCCGGCCCGGCCCAGCCTAGCCCAGCCCAGCGAGTGTTGCGGAGGCGGTGGCCGGCCAAACCTCACTTCTCCCTCTGCCAGCCGTCGCTCCAGGCTGCTTTCTGCCCGGGTGAGTCTCTATCTCTCTCCCTCCTTCTCTCTCCGCCGCGCGTAACGGGGCGCGCGTAAAAGCCAGGCGCGCGTAAAAGCGGGGCGCAGGGCTGTCCCGGGGAGCCCCCCTCTCCAAATAAAAAAGAATTGGCTGCGACCCTCTGGATCCTGAAACGGGTGGGTGGGTGGGTGGAGGCGGGTGTTTCTTCCCCTCCCCTCCGGGAGGAAGAGAGGGAAGAGAAATGGAGAGAGAGGGGAAAGGGGTCCCCCATCCTCTTTGTGCCTTTCTTGGCAGGAACATTTAGGCTGGTTTGGGGGGGGCAGAAGTGGGGCTCGGAAAACCCGCATTTCTGGCTCAGGGTGTGGCCGGGAGGGGGGGTGCAGTAGGCACTGCGTACGTGTGTGGCCTGATGAAACACCGCCCGGGGGAGACGGAGGGGGGACACGAGGTCCGCTTTGCGCAAAACGCTGCCAACAGATTTGGAGAGGTCTCTCCATTTTTTGGAGAGGCGCTTTTCTTTTGGGTGGGTGTGGGAGAGGCGGGATAACGGGGGGGGGGGATAGATGAGTGCCACCCTGCACTGGGGAAGCCAGAATGCTCTTCCCCTACCCACACCCACCCCTCCGCCATGCATTGCCCCACAGCCGGAGACCAAATCCTGCAAAGACGTCTGTTTCTACTAGCAGGGCGTGAAGATAGGAACTTGGGCATCCTCTCTTCAAAAGTTTTCAGTTTTTCGCCCTCCCCGGGAAGCGTTAGGAAGGGAACTCTTTCCCTGAGCTGCAATGGAGAGACAAGGTGCTAGTCCTCAGTCTTCCTAAGGGTCTGGGGCTTTCACCCCAAGTGAGAAGCCTGCACTGAGGGATTTCCAAAGGGTGCATTTTTCGAATTCACTCCAAATGTTTTAAGTTGCAAAGGACTTTAAATTCCTTTGCTTTTTGAGAGAGAGGGGGGTGGTGGTATTGTATTTGGGTGTGGCTGGGTGGGTGGCAGGAGATTTTGGGAGGAGTGGTGGTGGTGGCTGGAAAAAGTCTTTGGCTTTTTCTTCCAAAACTTTTTTTCGCCACGATTTTAAGCTTGAAGGGTTTTGTTTTTTTTAATCCGTTCCCCCTCCCCAAAAAAGTTTTTTCAAAGTGCTTCGTGAGGTTTTGGGGAGGTGGGAAGTGAAAGGATGCCAGAAGTTGGGGGGGGATGGTTTTGAAGTTCTTGCTGTTCCATCTGATGGAAGGAAGGAGTGGGGGGCTCATCCTGGTCAAATTGCCAAGCTGAAAACTTATTTTTTTGAGTAGGGGGGAGCAGAAAAAAGCAGGTCATTTGCAAGCAACCCAAGAATCGTGGGCGAAACCAGACAGCAGGGTGTTCCTTTCTCCTCTTGACTTTCCCTGACCTACATAATATGGCTTAAGGCCAGAGAGAGGCTCCCTCCATCTGGGATCACCCAGCCCTGCCTCCTCTCCCCCCCCCTCTCCATTTTAGAAACCGGCTGGGTGGGGCTCGGAAGAAAGAAAATTCACATTTTCTTTGGCAAGGGTGGATTTTTCCCTTCCCCTGCTCCATCTGTGGGTGGGTGGTGGGCTGAGAGGCCCCAAATTCCAAACTTAAAAGCGAAGTGTTGGAGCCAGCCTGCAGGGTATTTTTTGGGGGGCGGGGGGGGGGGTTCTTAAAAGGTAGACTGCTTTGGTCCCCTGGGGTGGCCACGCCTTTCTACATCCAGCTTTGCTTGGGAGTTTGCAGGAAGGTAGACTGCTTCTCTGCATGGAGGTTCCATTTGAGGCTAGATCCAGTTTTTTGGTGGGGGGTTGCAGGCAGGTAGACTGCCTCTCTGTATGGAGGTTCCATTTGGTTGGCCACACCTTGCTAGATCCAGTTTTTTTGTGGGGAGGGGGTAATTATTAAAGGTAGACTGTCTCTATGCATGGAGGTTCCACCCAAATTCCAGATTTAAAACAAGCTGAAGTTGCTTCTCAGAGCCAATCTATGCTATGCGGGGGGGTGGGGGTGTTGTTCTTAACAGATAGAGTGCTTTTGTGCCTGGAGGCTTCATCTGGACTAGCCACGCCTTGCCAGATTCCTAGAGGTAGACTTCCCCTGTTGCCTGGAGGTTCCACTTTGGCAGTGCCACGCCCTGCTAGATCAAGATGCTGCTTTCTCCCCCACCCCCAGGTGTGGGAGGGAAGGCCACAAATGGGGCACTGCCGCTGGCTTCCCCCGTTTGGGGGGGCTGTAAGGTAGACTGCGCCTATTCGTGGAGGCACCCCTGAAGTCTCCATGAATCCGGGAATTTTCTTTCCAACCCCTTGGCCTTTGGGAAGCCATCCGAGCTCATGGATTATATGGCATCTAGTGGCCGGGAGTTCCCCAACCACAGGTGAAAATCCCACCGTTGGCTTAATATTGTCCCGCCGTAGACACAAGTAGAAAGGCAGAAAAATTCCATTTATACTATATACCCTGCCTTCTGCAGCCGTGCCAAAAATAAAAAATTGCTGGTTTAATTGACAAGGTTTCCTAGAATTAGCCCCAGGCAGGGGTTAGACTAAATGACCTCTAAGGTCCTTCCAAAGGCTGATTTGGGGAGGGAATGAACCTTTTGCGTGGTTAGTTGGCATACGTCAAAAAGCTAAGAATGGTTACTTAGCAAGGCAAATAATCTTGGAATCTCTTAGGATCAGTCACACCAAATCCAACCCAAAGATAAATAATCAGCAGCGGTTTGAGATAATTCAAAAATGGGGGGGGGAGACTGGGCTTAGCTGCATCCCCCCCCCCATCGCTTCCCACATCTATTCATTTCTTTATAATATTCCCTGCGATGGTGGCTGACTCCCTCTCTTCAGTCAATCGATCCTGAAAGACCCTCCTGGGGCCAGCCAAAGGATTAAGCTGCCTTGGTTTAAGGGAGCCCCCAGCTTCGGGAGCAGTCTACCTTCCCCACTTTGGGGGAAACCTCCGAGAGGGAAGGTTGCTTTCTCTCCATCCAGCTTGTGAGCTTCGGGGGTGGGGGGGGAGGACGGGGACTGGCTCGGCCTCCTGAACCCCTGGCATGTCGTTTCTGCAAAAATAGGGCATGCATATAGCTTGTAAATGAGCATAAATAGGAATCTTGGCTTGCAAATCCATCCATCCATATAGATAGATAGATAGATAGATAGATAGATAGATAGATAGATAGATAGATAGATAGATAGATAGATAGAGATGATAGATAGATGATAGATAGATGATAGATAGATAGATATCCATATTTCCTTCTTTCTGTCTCTAGTTTTTCTTCCCTCTTTCTCCATTTCTTTTTTCTTTCCTCTCCTTCTCCTTCTATCGCCCTTCCTTTCTTCCCTCCCTCCTTTTCTTTCTCTGCCTTTCTTTCTCTCACTGTTCTTTTCTTTCTTTCTCTCTTTCAGTTTCTCATTTTATTTCTCTCTCTGTGTGTGTCTGTCTGTTTCTCTCTTTTTGTTTTTCTCTCTCTGTTTCTTATTCTATTTCTCTCTGTGTGTGTGTGTCTGTTTTTCTGTTTCTCTCTTTCTGTTTCTTATTCTATTTCTCCGTCTCTGTGTTTCTCTCTCTGTATACATATATGTTTCGCTCTCTTTTGCTGTCTCTCTCTAGTCTCTCTCTTTCTGTTTCTTATTCTATTTCTCTGTCTCTTTCTCTCTATATATATATGTTTCTCTCTCTTTTGCTGTCTCTCTCTAGTCTCTCTCTTTCTCTCTTTCTGTTTCTTATTCTATTTCTCTGTCTCTCTCTTTCTCTATGTTTCTCTCTCTTTTGCTGTCTCTCTAGTCTCTCTCTTTCTCTCTTTCTGTTTCTTACTCTATTTGTCTGTCTCTCTCTTTCTCTCTCCATATATATATATATATGTTTCTCTCTCTTTCGCTGTCTCTCTCTAGTCTCTCTCTGCACCATGAAGGGACTTAGCAATATGTCCTTGGAAAAGCTTGAGGGCCTCCCTGCTGGCTGTTTAGAAATCTCACAGTCTCCCATCTCCAGGGCTTGGCTAGCATTCATGTCTGGCAAGGCAGACTTCGGAGTTTCTGGGTAGGAAACAGCCATGCCCAGCCCTCCTCCGAAAGATCAGAAAAAACTGTCAGAAAAAAGAGACTCCATTACACTCCCATAGGGTGGATGTTTAGGAAGGAGAGGAGGAGAATTGTCTTGCCCAACAGATGTAAACAAGCAAAGCCTTCTCTCTTTGTTTCTCTTGCAAAGTTTCGAGGCGTCATTTTTAATTCCTGGATGAGAAGCGGTGGGTGGGTAGAGGAGGGGGGGCGGAAAGGGGCCCCGGTGAATTTTCAGGAGCTTAAAAAAAAAAACCCACCCTTGTGTGTCACACTTGGCCATATAAAGGATACTTAAAACAAACCCTACCCCAGGCCAAGCAAGGCGCGAACATTAATTTAGGCAGCTTTCGAAACCAACAGACTCACGACCTCTGAGCTAGAGGGAGAAAGAGAGAGCCTACCTTTTTAAGAGCACTCTACCACCCAACCAGGAGAGCATGATCTGCTGTGCTTTGGGGAAAGGGCACAGAAGTATTTGCCAGGGCCGTGATATCTAACCCATGGCAAGCAGGCTCAAAGCAACACGTGAAGCCAGGAGGCCCATCACGCGTGGCCTTGCCTGTTTGCCTCCCTGGTTTCGGGCGCGCATGGACGTGCGATGATCAGCTGTCCTTGGTGCGCACGGCGGTGCCGAAAACCTGTGCCCGCCAGCCAGCTGATTATCGGGCGCCTATGCATGCCAGCACCCGGAAAGTTCGGCTTTTCTGGAGCTTGGCGCTGACGAGCGCTTGTGCGATGTTTCTGTGTGACTTTTTCGGCACTTGGTGCCGAAAAGGTTCACCATCACTGTACTAGGGGAATAAAAATCTCAATTTTAACAAACAGGAGAAAATTTGGCTGTTGAGTTTATTGCACATACACTCCCCACAAATTTAAATATGTACCAATATCTAGCTTATTTAAATATCTACCATAATCCAGTTTATTTAAATATCTCCCAATATTTAGTTTAAATATTTCCCAATATTTAGTTTATGTAAATGTCTCCCAATATTTAGCTTATTTAAATATCTCCCAATATTTAGTTTATTTAAATATCTCCCAATATTTAGTTTAAATATCTCCCAATATTTAGTTTATTTAAATATCTCCCAATATTTAGTTTATTTAAATATCTCCCAATATTTAGTTTATTTAAATATCTCCCAATATTTAGTTTATTTAAATATCTCCCAATATTTAGTTTATTTAAATATCTCCCAATATTTAGTTTAAATATCTCCCAATATTTAGCTCATTTAAATATCTCCCAATATTTAGCTCATTTAAATATCTACCAATATTTAGTTTATTTAAATATCTACCAATATTTAGCTTATTTAAATATCTCCCAATATTTAGTTTAAATATCTACCAATATTTAGCTCATTTAAATATCTCCCAATATTTAGCTCATTTAAATATCTCCCAATATTTAGTTTATTTAAATATCTCCCAATATTTAGCTTATTTAAATATCTCCCAATATTTAGTTTAAATATCTACCAATATTTAGCTTATTTAAATATCTCCCAATATTTAACTTATTTAAATATCTCCCAATATTTAGTTTATTTAAATATCTACCAATATTTAGCTTATTTAAATATCTACCAATATTTAGCTTACTTAAATATCTCCCAAAATTTAGCTTATTTAAATATCTCCCAATATTTAGCTTATATTTTTTTTCACAGAAAATGTTGGGGTTTTTTTTCTAAATCAAGAATTGCATTCTATGCTTTAACTGGGGCTTCATTTCATCCAAAGCTCTTTAGCCGAAGGGATCTCCCCCCAAAAAAAACACAGGGAAAAAGGATGATCCCGAAGTTACTTTTACAAGGAGAGATTTAAAAGAACCAAGTTTCTAGTCCCTAAGAGAGCAAGGTTTGGAGCTTTAAGGCTGGCCACGTCCCGCTGGGAGAAATGTACCGGAGGGGAAACTTTATTCTTTTTTTAAAAAAGTTTCTTCTGCTTTTTATATCTCAGTTGTGAAGTGGTTGCTTTGGAAGCTGTATATTATTATTCTTATTTTTGGTTCGGCTCAAAAGGGTTTTGAGTTCATTCAATAGAAGCACAGCTCCGAGGGCCGAGAAATGCTAAGGGAGTCGTGGGACACACCCATGGGTGGCAGGAAAAAAAACTGTGCTGGGATTGCAGCAAAGGCCGGGACGGGTGGGCATCGTGCCCAAATCACACTGACACTTTTGCTTACTCATTGCAACGACGAGGAGGAGGAGATGGAGGGGGACTCACTTCTCCCTCTGCGCTCTTTCAAAGCCATCTTACGGGAACGCCCCTCTGGAAGCTACAATCAGGAGTAAATCAGCCGTTGGTTTTTGCGGTGAAGCTCCGTTACTTCCCCTCGGTGCCAGGCTGCAAAACAGACACACACAGACACAAAAAAGAACAATTTTAATCTCAGGGTGATGGTGCCACTTTCTGTGCTGGGGAAAGTTTGCAGGAGGGAATGTGGAAGGAGAACAATTGTTATTATTTGGTCTGGGGAAAAAAATGCAGTTCTGGCAAAGGGAAGATTCTGGGCACCGCCAAATCGATCTGGTTTTTCAAATTGTTTCCGATTTCGCAGGAATCAACTGGGTCCCGTTTGCTGCCCTGGGAGAGCGAAAGTCAAAAATGATGGGATTGAACTTTAGATTTGACCACACCCAAAAAAAACATCTCTGGTACAACCCTGCCTGGTTTTGCAAACATTGGGGGGGGGGGGTGTAATAACCTGCGAAAGAACAATGTGTCGAAGGCCAAATCAGCGGATACAAGTAGAAAGCTTTCAGAGTCTCAGTGTATCAAAACTTTCAAAATAATCAGCATTTCTAAGGAATATTGGATCCAGAGACGGGGGTCTCTGGGGGGGGGGAGCGGGGAGCATCGTGAGGGGTTTAAAAGCATCCAGTCTTTGCGAATAAGAATAAAACCACGTGGCAAACGAAATTCACCTCTAACCGAGGTGTCCAACTTAATTTCACCTGGCTGGGAGAGGTAAAAGTCTTTTTTTTTTTTTTACAAAATTGAATACATTCAATTTTGAATTGGCCACGTTAGCTTGAGGCAGAGTTCTGTGGATTTTTCTTTCCTTTCTTTTTTTCTTCCTTCTGTCTTTTCCTTCCGTCTCTTCCTTCCTCCTTTCCTTATTTCTTTCCTTTTTCTTCTTCCTTTCCTTCCTTTTTTTCTTTCTTTCCTTCCTTTCCACTCCTTTCCTTTTTTTCTTTCTTTCCTCACTTCCTCCTTTCACTTTTCCTTCCTTTCTTTTCTTTCCTTCCTCTTTTCTTCCTTTGTCCTTGCCATTCCTTTCCTTATTTCTTCTTTCCTTTCTTTCTCTTTTCCCTTCCTTTTTCTTTCCCTTCCTTCCTTCCTTTTTTCTTCTTTCTTTCCTTATTTCCTTTCTTCTTTCTCCTTTCCTTCCTTCCTTTTCTTCCCTTTCTTCCTTCCTTTCTTTCCTTCGTCCTTTCCTTATTTCTTCTTTCCTTTCTTTTTCTCTTTTCCCTTCCTTTTTTTCATCCTTTTTCTTTCCCTTCCTTCTTTCTTTCCTTCCTTCTTTCCTTTCTTCTTTCTCTCCTTTCCTTCATTCCTTTTCTTCCCTTCCTTCCTTTCCTTCGTCATTTCCTTCTTTTTCTTTCCTACCTCCTTTCTTTTTCTCTTTCCCCTTCCTTCCTTCCTAAAATCTCCTTTCCCCATTCTATTCCCCCCCCCCCCCAGGATTAAGTGCATTGCAAATGCCATAAATTCCACTGTGCAACGGTGACAGGAGTTGGGGCGTGGAGTTCCACCGGCCCTTCCTTAAACCAGAAAGGCGAGTCCTAAATTCTTCGGTGTATTACTCGCCTGGGGTGAGTCACCCCGCGCGAGAGAGATCCGTTTAGGTAATCTTCGACCCAGGATTGTACTCTGCTCATTCCTCTCTGCGTGGATCAGCCTCCCGAGGGGACGAGAGACGTGTGCCTGCAATTAGACATCCGGTTGTGGGGTGTGTGTGTGTGTTTGTGTGAGCTGCAGCAGCTGGCCTTTATCCAACGAGGCAGGGTCAGAATGAGACTTGGGCAACGGGAAAGTTGGACTTTCTCCTGTCTGGAAGGGCCTCGCCAGCTGGGAAATGGACGGATTCCATTCAGAAACAGACGCTGGGAAGGGACCTTGTAGGTCATCTAGTCCAACCCCCTTCTTTTTGAAAGCATCCAAGGATGGATTCGAAGGGGTTTAGGCGATGCAAAGGATGGTTTGGTTTTTGTGGGTGTTTTTTTTTTTACAAAACGGCAAAAATGGTGACCCTCGTTTCTTCGGACAGTTTGCGTGATAACTCCAAACTTTTGAGAATTTGAAACATAGGAATTCTTTTTTTAAAAATATGTGGTCTCTTATCAATTCCGTGCCGGTTCATTTGTGTTCGCTCCAAATAAAAATTTGAATCAAAGCAAGCCCAATTTTATGGCCTTTTGTAAAAACACACACACACAAACACACACACACACACACACACACGGTTATTCGGCTGATCACTGCGGTTCGCGTCATCGCACGGTCGTTAAACGAATCCCTGGTTTTCCCATTATTGATTATATTCCCCAAATGGGATCATGCAACCCCGGGAAGCCACAACGGTTTGCAAAATACATGGTGGTTGCCAAGCACCAAATTCCGATCACTTGAGCCATGAGGCTGCTGCAACGGCTGTGAGTCATGGTTGCAAAGTCATTTTTCCCCATCGCTCTTGCAACATCCAACAGTCGCTAAATCCCAAATGGTTGCAAGTTGAGGACTATCGTTCTAAAATTACCAACGTGGGTTGGGTCGTTGTTGGGCGAGATTCTCCACCCTCCTGGGATTTGTGAGAAGAGGGAATAACCTATAAATAACACTTTTTTCTTTCCCTCTTTTTTCTTTCTTTTTTTCTTTCCTGCCTTTTTTCCTTTCTTTCCTTTTCTCTTTCTTTCTTGCCTCTTCCTTCTTTTCTCTCCTTGCCTTTCTTTCTTTCTTGTGCCTCTTTCTTTCCATTTCTTTCTTGCCTTTTTTCCCCCTTTCTTTTCTGCTTTGCTTTCTTTCCCTCTCTTTTTTTGCCTTTCTTTTCTTTTTCTCTCCCTTTCTTTCTTGCCTCTTTTCTTTTTTTCTCCTTGCCTTTCTTTCTTGCCTTTTTTCTTTCTTTCCCTTGTCTTTCTGTTTCTTTTCTTTCCTTTTTTCCCCTTTCTTTCCTGCTTCGCTTTCTTTCCCCTTTTTTGCCTTTTTTTCCTCTCCCTTTCTTTCTGTCTTTTCTTTTTTCTCCTTGCCTTCCTTCCTTCCTTTTTTTTCTTTCTTGCCTCTTCTTACTTTTTTTCTTGCCTTGTCTCTACTTTTTCTTGCCTTTTTCTCTTTCTCCTTTTTCTTTCCCTTTCCCTCTTTCTTTCTTTTCTTTTCTTTCTTCTTTTCTTTCTTGCCTTTTTTTTTTCCCTCTTTTTTTTTTGCCTTTCTTTTTCTTTTTCTCTCCCTTTCTTCTTTGTCTCTTTCTTTTTTCTCCTTGCCTTTCTCATTGCTTCTTCTTTCTTTCTTTTGCTCTTCCTTACTTTTTCTTGCTTTTTCTTGCCTTTTTTATTTCTTTCCCTTGTCTTTCTTTCCCTTTCTTTCTTGCCTCTTCTTTCTTTCTCTTTCTTGCCTCTTACTTTTTTCTTGCTTCCTTCCTTCCTTTTTCCCCCTTTCTTTCTTGCCTCTCTTTTTTTTTCTTTTTCTCTTTCCTGCCTCTTTCTTTTTTTCTTTCTTCCTTTCTCTCTCTCCTTCATCCCTTCCTTCCTTCGACTCAGTCTGCCTCCTTGAAACCCCTGCCAAGATGCCTTCCCAGCTGGAGCATGCTATGGAGACTGTCATGTTTACCTTCCACAAATTTGCCGGCGACAAGAACTACCTAACCAAGGAGGATCTGCGGGTGCTGATGGAAAAAGAGGTGCCGGGGTACATGGAGGTGAGTGAAGAGAAGCGGTGTGGGGGGTGCCCTCCCCTTCTCTGGTAGAGAGTCGCCCCTGTGAAACGAACTCCCTTCCTTCTCCTTCCTCTTCTTCTCGTCCTCCATTATAACCATCTCCTTCTTGTTGTCTTCACCATCATCATGATAATCTTATTCGTCCTCCTTCTCATCATCTTCCCCATCATCATCTTCTCCGTCTCATCTCACCGTGTCCTCCATCCTGATCATCTTATCTTGTCCTTCTCGTCACCTCCATCTTGATCGTCATCTCTTCTCCTTCGTGGTCTTTCCAACATCTCCTTCTCCACCATGATCCTCACATGTTCTTCCTTCTCATCGTCATCTCCTCCTCTTCTTCTCCACCATGCCCTCACCTTCTCTTTCTCCATCATAACCATCCAATCCTCCTTTTCTATCATGATCATCTGCTCATCCTCCTCCATTTCGCCTCCTTCTCATGACGATCTCCTCAACCTCATCTCCTCCTTCTCCATTATAATCACCCCATCCTTTCTCCATCCCCTCATCCTCCATCTTCTCATCTCCTTCTAAATCATGACCATCTCTTCAACCCTATCATCCCCTTCATCACAATCATCTCATCTTCCACCTCCTTATCTCTTTCTCCTTCATCATGACCATCTCAACCTCTTCGTCTTCTCCTCTTCCTTCCCCATAACCATATAACCATCTCATCCTCCTCCTCCATCACCATCATCTCCCCATCCTCGTCTTCCTCATCTCCTCCGTCATGACCATCTCATCTTTTCCTCCTGCCCTTTTTTTTCAAACCCACCTCTAGAATCAGAAGGACCCCATGGCCATCGACCGGATCATGAAGAACCTGGAGGAATGCCGGGACGGCAAAATCAGCTTTGAAGGCTACCTGTCCCTCTTTGCCGGGTTGACCAACGGCTGCAACGAGTATTACGTCAAGAAAATGAAGCCGACGGGAAAGAAGTTCTGAAGACTCAGACTGGCTCTTTCCCAAGCACTGACGGCCCGTTTTGGCCCAGGGAGAGCTTCAACGGTGCTCGCCGCGCGCGCCCTCGCCTGCCTGATCCCCCGTCCAAGCCAGTCCATTCTGCTTCGAAGCGGCACATGTTGTCCCAGGCCTAACCACCAGAGCTGACAACGTCTAGGAGAAACTAACCCCTAATATCAAATTGTGATAAACACACATAACAGGCCACCTTGTTTCCACCAGGAAATGCGCTTCGGTTTGCCCTCATGCTGTGTCCTAGGCCCAAAAATAAATCTCTCTTTTTTTTTTGTATTGGTCTGTCTATTCTATTATTATGATTAGCGGGAATAAAACTCCAATAACTATACTAGTAGTCTGGGCAGGCTCCAAAGGTTTTTAATAACGCCTGGCATCAAACCACGATTGCGTGTCTCATCCTAGGTAGTTTCAAAACACAAATCAGCGGCATGGGAGGGAAACGGTGGTGCTCTATTCAGAAAAAAAATAATTTTAAGAAAAGTGTCTGAATCTAATCAGAATAATTTTGATTGCGAGAGGGGTTTCTTTTTTAACGGAGCAGCAAGAGAAATTTTTCAAATAAATGGGTGTTTATTTTCCATTGAGAGGGCTGAAAGCCCTATGAAGCGGTATATAAGTCTAACTGCTATTGCTGTTGCTAAAACTGCCCAGCTCCATAGCAATCCCGGGAGGCTGAAGGGGGAAGACTTTGCCCAATACGAAACACAGAATTTTCTAGACTCGGGAGATGGTAAGAGTTGTTTTCTGGAGTGGAATAACATGGCAAACCACACTTGTGATTTTCACAAGCCTAGGCAGGCTTTTGAAATGGGAGGATGATTTTCTGGTGTGGTGGCTGGGGTGATTCATCCCTCTGCATGTTTCCTGCCCTTGGGGTTTAAGCCAAAAATACTGAAGGTTGCCAAGACAATAGAGAGAAATCAGACATGGCCAAACCAGTCATTCTTACTTGCTGGTCTTTGCAAACATTTCCAGATGGGGAAAGAAGGGACTTTGAAATGCATCCGACAAATAACCGCCAAGAGACTTCCTAAAATCCTTTCTTTTCGCATTTTTGATCCTTGCCATCTCGAAAACGCACTTCCGATTTGAACGGGAACGGAAATGTTCTTCCGATCCTTCCGTGGCCTGGTTTTCGTGCCCGAAAGGGGGAGGGAAAGGGACGGGGTGAATCCAGATGAGCGACAGACTTTTGTTGCGTTTATTAGCTTTTTGAAAAGGGGAGTTTTTTGCTCCTTTTTTAAACCAAATGTTTCAGCAATTTTAAAGAACAGCCGGACTTCAACTCTCAAAAATCCCCCGGCTGGCATGCACAGTAGAGATGTAGAAGTTGTAAAGGAGACGTCCTTCTTTTTGGAGGTGTTTCTATCATCAAGAGCCGAGGTGGCGCAGTGGTTAGGGTGCAGTACTGCAGGCCACTTCAGCTGACTGCTATCTGCAGTTCGGCGGTTCAAATCTCACTGGCTCAGGGTTGACTCATCCTTCCGAGGTGGGTAAAATGAGGACCCGGATTGTTGTTGGGGGCAATATGCTGACTCTGTAAACCGCTTAGAGAGGGCTGAAAGCCCTATGAAGCGGTATATAAGTCTAACTGCTATTGCTATTAAGTTAAGCTATTTTTCCTGCCTATTTTTGCGGCTGTTTTTAAAAATCCTTGCATAAAGGAAAACCAGCAGGTCAGGAATTGGGTGGAGGCAAGCTCCCTGAGAGGCTCGCCTTCCAGCTGCGGGAGGGTCTCTCCATTTTTTCCAGTTTGAGGCTGCAGCCCAAGCAGAGCCGATGTTCTTGGCACGAGATGAGCTTCGTATTTAATTTTTTTCCCCTTGCATGATTCATCGGGGACAGTTCCAGGCGGGCGTTAAGCCATGATTTAATGCTGGTTCTTCTTCTGCCAGCAACCTCTGGTGACGTTTTTCGTCCACTCCCGCTGCAGAGTGAGGTCCTCTTGATGCCGAGGTGGCGCAGTGGTTAGGGGTGCAGTACTGCAGGCCACTTCAGCTGACTGTTATCTGCAGTTCGGCGGTTCAAATCTCACCGGCTCAGGGTTGACTCAGCCTTCCATCCTTCCGAGGTGGGTGAAATGAGGACCCAGATTGTTGTTGGGGGGCAATATGCTGACTCTGTAAACCGCTTAGAGAGGGCTGAAAGCCCCTTGAAGTGGTATATAAGTCTAACTGCTATTGCTATTGCTATGCCCAAAGGCTGTGGCTTCCTGCCTTTCTGCAGAAGGAAAGATGCTGCCAGCTGCTTTGAAAAAAGAGGGGTGGTTTCCTTGGGGAACTCTGTAAACCGCTTAGAGAGGGCTGAAAGCCCTATGAAGCGGTATATAAGTCTACTGCTATTGCTATTGCTCTGCACATGCTCAGGGAATGCCTTTCCCTTGAGAAAAGGGGATTTTTGCCCCTTGCACAAAAGCACTCAAGGGCCAGAAAGGTCTTAAATGAGAGTTTGGGGGCCTCTGAGCATGTGCAAAACGCCGCTGCTCGTGCAAAAAGCACTTTCTGGCTCTGCAAGAGGGAGGTTCCACCCAGGTTGCGATTGACACTCCCCTTGGCCAATCAGAGAAGGCGAATGGAGACGTCAGCGGCACCCTGCTGAGTCACGGTTTGATGTGTAAGGCTGGGGGGTGCGGCTCGTCACGCCACACTAGATTGCCGGCCGGCTTATCCAATGGGAGAAGAGCAATGCTTAGGGAAGGCACGTGATTGGGGCATCCGAGTGGGCCGGACTGGCACGTCTAAGGACCAATCCATGAGAGTCTTAGAAGAACTGGGGAGGCAGGGCAGCACCTGATTGGATACCTCGCCTTGAGTGACAGACCCCCTTTGAAGGCACAGAACGCCTGGGAGGGATCGGGCGGCTAAATAGTGAGGA